>NC_041359.1:5735112-5942612 GCF_900634415.1 Cottoperca gobio | reverse complement strand
CGTGCTCAGGCTTTTGGTAGCATATCAGTGCCATGATAAGGTGTTTAATGTGTCTCTTTCCCCCTGAATCCTTGCCTTAGGCTGCAGGTCGAGTGATGTTGAAGCAAGGATACGGCAAGATTATCAACACAGCCTCCATGGCCAGTCTAATAGGTGAGTGATGATTCTATTCCCCCCACCTTCTCTCTGGAGCTCCTCCATTTCTGCTTTTAATCTCTCCATTTGGCGTGGAGCGTTGGGTCGAGAGGAAGAGGAGGAAGAGGAGGAAGGGAGAGTTAAATACATTTGTGCTGTGCAGCTATGTGCGGGAGTACACATCTCGTTGAATAGTTTTTATCACCAGACAGAAAGTCAGAACTGACTTTAGACCATTGAAATATAAGAAAAAAAAATCAGCTGCAGTTTTGCTGTTTATGAGAAACTTATCCTGGATTAACCAGTTTTTCTCCTTTGCAACTTTTACCCCAGTTAAACTGTTCTATAGAGATGCATCCACCCCTGCATGTAGCAGCAAAGTGTTGTGATTGCGTCTCGCCGAGGCGGTTTTGCATCATAATAAACATCCCCTCTCTGCGGAGCTGTGTGGAGGATGTGGAAGGCAACCTTAGGTCCAACTTGGGAAGGGAGGGTTCCTGTGCAGCGGCAAAACCCCAGCCTGTGCCAGCAGCGCTTGTTTGAACAGCGGAAGACACTTTTAGAGTTTTAGTGAGAGCCTAGTAAAAGCCTTGTATATAATGTTGCTCTTCCAACAGGTTCCTCCAGAGGAGCAGCAACACTTCATCAGCAGTATAGTCAAATCGCCAGTAAAACGCTGTGCCATATGGGGTGCGGTCCCGACTGCAGGGGCAATCTGTAAAACAGGAGCATGCTGGTAAATAGAGGCCGGCATAAAAAAAATGATCAATTACTCACATTACGTACAGTCCTTCAGGAATTTACTTTATTGGTCTGGACATCTGTTATAATATTGTCATAATGTGTAATCAGATGGGACCTGTTCTAGCCAAGTGGAAGCCCAAAAAACAGCCGTAAATGCCCAATTAAAATGCACAATGACAGCTTTTTGTCCATCTGCTGAATAGAGAGTGTGTGTGTGTGCCCACTAACACCCCCTCCACACATACACACACAAACACTCACGACCATCAACCATCATTTTTCTTTTTTTTAAATAATGGCCAGCAGCTCAAAGACACCCAGACAGGAAATATCCAAGTTGATATGATCACACAGAGTTTTTTTGGCTGCCTGATGACCTTACTGAGGGATTTGTGACTCTCACACTCATCCCTGCAGATCTCAGCTGCATAGTAATGTACATTACAACACCATTCTGGGAAAAGAGTGCATCATTTGAGCTCAAGAAGAATTCAAAATGTAAAAGGCGTGCCTGATAAAGAGCATGTTTTCTCCCACTTGAAATGGGCAATAAGTAGCAGGGTGAATGTTAAAGAGGGCTTTGGAGAATGCTCTCCTTCTACCTCCTTTTCCCTTCTCTGGGGATTACCGCTCTTTAAGACGGCGAAAAACATCAATGCAGGTTTATTTAAAGGATGAAGGCATTTTCTGAATGGTATTTTGGGGCCGTATCATCAGGTCTCGAGCGAGGATTAGTGCTGTTAGGCATTTTGAGCTGTGTTTCCTGTCCTGATAAGTCGGATTTCACCTTCAATCTGCGTGTAAGCCCTGGGCTCTGCTCCTCCTCGCCTGCTCCTCAGAGGTCCTAGCCTAGCCTTATCCAGCCCAGCCCAACCTCACCATCCTCCGCTATCTCGCCACACTCTGCACAATCCCTCTCAGCTACGGTGTCCCACCCTTTATATCTTATTTCTTTAGCCAACTTTTACCTCTACCATGCAAATTTTTCCCCTTTTTTTTTATACGAGCGATGTATGCGGGATGCTGCAGCCTTTTTTCTCCCCAGGACCGGTCCCTGCCTCTCTGCAGCTGGCTGGTATTTATCATCCCCGGTCTCACACTGAAGCCATTTGGCAGTCAGATCGGCGGGTGATGAGGTTAACTACTAAAGTTGTATGTAACTTGGAGCCTTCCTTGTGATGATTAATCAACCGGCAGAAAATGAGCCCCTGTCCCGTTATCCCATGCAGTGTGCAGCATCTGTGATGGTCAAGGCAAACAAATGGCTCCCTGTCTTTGTTGCTGAGGACAGAGCATAACTGGACATTACAAGCAATTAATTTTACATGGCTTCATCCTCAGGAGTCCCCCAGCAGCTATGGAAGAGCTTTTACGTAGCATCCACAAGAAACCACATGAGCTGCAATATAAAATGTATATGTGGTCAGCTTTTGTGAGAAAGGCACTCGTCTCCTTTTGTCTCTGTTAAAGAAATTCCTCCTGAACATGAAAGGCTATTTCTTAATGAGCACCTGAGAATTGTGAAGTGTATACCGTTATTAATGATAGTGAATGCTATCTTTATAAAACGCTGTGTCTTTTTAGGGTAACTGATAGAGATGCATAATATGGATTTTTTTCTTTTTTTTTGCGGATACAGATTATTACCCGTTTCTGCTGGTTTATACCGATAAGATAACCGAGAA
This sequence comes from Cottoperca gobio, assembly GCF_900634415.1. Taxonomy (NCBI): domain Eukaryota; kingdom Metazoa; phylum Chordata; class Actinopteri; order Perciformes; family Bovichtidae; genus Cottoperca; species Cottoperca gobio. The sequence goes on along the minus strand of NC_041359.1, from coordinate 5,940,048 downwards.
GTTCATGACCTGTAGTTTAAGCACAACTGAAAGCCTAAGATGTAGTGAGCAAAGATAGATGATTTAATATTCCATAATCCTGACATCACTATTGTTAACATAATAAAAACCAAGGACAGTTCTGACTCTGCAAATGTTCCTTTATATTTTTCTTGTAAGTACATGAAAATGTATTGCCGATTGCAATGCATGCTGCACTTGGGTCTAGATGGTAACCCTCCATTTGGGAGGCCTGAACTAAATTTAACCATTTCCCAAGAGTTTTGCAAATGTAGGGTTTCCATCTAGACACGACCCTGCGCTTGTTGTTCTTCTTTGCGTTTATTGGCGATTCGCAAGCCAACTTTAAAGGTGCATACCGCCACCTTTTGTATCGGAGTGTGGAGATGCTGCACTTGTTAAGTCAATGAAAGCAATTTGGCCTCATATTATAGGCCAAGAATTTATAGTCCTATAATTTATTTATCGGAAAAACCCATGATAATATACATTTTCCATTTATCGGCACCAATATAGGTTATGTACTGATATTCTTTCCATCCTCTACCCTGCAGTCCCCCATCCCCAGAAGCAGCTCTCCTACAACACTTCCAAGGCTGGAGTGGTCAAACTGACTCAGACTCTGGGCACTGAATGGATTGACAGAGGAGTGTGTGTCAACTGCATCTCACCGTAAGTGCTGTCTATTCTCGGCACTTCTTCTCTTACCGTTTTGTGCCAAAAACATACTGGTCCACCTTTTGAGTGTTGTAAGGGATTGAGCTGCAAAAGGAAGTGGTGATTAGTGTGTTTGCTTTCATATGAAGAGCCCCATTTGAGAATGATGCACTAATTTAAGTCCTCAAACAATACATCAGCGCTTAATTAGATGACGTCTTGAGGGATGAATCAACCAAACACTTGCTCTAATTGTTCTATTCAATTAGGGAATCAAATTTGCAACCTCACTCCGAGTGTCGGCGCAACAATAGAGCCTTGTTTGTATCTATTTGTCTGTGAAGCTGCAGCAGGAGGAAGAAAAGAGAGGTGTGTGTGTGTGTGTGTGTGTGTGTGTGTGTGTGTGTGTGTGTGTGTGTGTGTGTGTGTGTGTTTTAAGTGAAGCGAAGCGAAGCATCCCTTAGCCCCAGCCATCCCTGAGCAAATCCGTCCGGTGGCACTGGGCGAGCCAGGCCCAGTCACAGCCCCAGAACAAAGCCCTCACACACACGCTCAGCTTTATTTATCGGCAGCTTGTTTGCTAATTTTAATTTGCAAAGAAGCAATTCTCTCCCTCGCTAACTGGGTGTCTCAATGGGCTGCTGATTTCTTTGAAGTGACAGTCGGTAAATATGCATAAAAAAAGGGACACAATTAGCGCTCACGAGGTTGACTGGAGCCTGATTCCATTGGCAACTTTAGCCGCAGCGGTGATAAGCTGCATTATCTAGAAAATTGGCTGAGGGAAAACAGTACCTCTGATTGCCAGCAAAAGGTTCCAGATAACAGGGCAGCTGAAGAAAAATATAATTGAGGTGGAATGTGTTAACCAAGGTGTCACACTCTCCTTGGAAGTGCTAATTTAACCAAATGTTGGAATTCCATATCAAGGCAACAGGATACATCGAACAATGATTCAGGCCTCACGGCTTTTAGTCACTGTCACGTCAATTGTGTGGAAAGTCATAAGCCTCCTCATATTAGGCACAGGCGGGCGTGTTGACATATTATTCAAATGTAAGCTCTGTGATACTTTAATTGTAGATATGGAGAGAACTGCATTCATGGTGAGTAACGGTGTCGCTACAGGTGAATAGGGTAAACATTGTAACTAATAGATACCACCATGAAACTTCCCCAGTTGATTACGTTAAGGGGATTCTTTTTTTTGTTACAAGTTTTCTGAAATGTTATATTTAATATGCAAATGAGGCCTTATCTTATGAGGCTTACATTCCCAGAACAGAAATCTGAACATAAAGCCAGGTTCAAAATTCTTCTTTCATTTTGTTGACACAAAAAAAAATGTACAGAGGGAATTTTGGATATCTCTTTGTATCACTTTTTCTTTCCACCATGTTTTTTTTTTATTTTAAATGATTTCTGCCTCAAAAACTCATTTTTAGAAAACAGCCTTTAGATATATTTAGCAAGACACTACAAGACAATAGGTTTAAATAAAACAACTAATAGACCATGTGGATTAAATGTTATGTTTTTATGTGCAAATGCGGCGTTTTCTAAGGCTAACTCTGAATATGAAAAATCTATAGTTGCATATAGACAAAGTTGGATGTTTTCTTTCCTTGAGTCTGAAAGAATATTATGGAAGCAGAAATGGCCCAAAATCTCAAAATTGACCAGTGCATGAAAGAAATATCTTTTTGCCTGCAGTGTCTCACCAGCACATTTCAATCAGGAATCAGAGCAGGAATATGAAGGAGTTGCACGAAATAAGTGCTTAACCAAAGGCTTCGAGCTAATTATGCCAGACGTCCCCTCACACCCGTGGGCTCTTCCTGAGATGTGCCAGCAGACATCATCAGAGATGCCATGCCCTTTCGCCAAAGGATAATTGGGTTTATTTTTGTCACCAAAGTGGTGGCTCTGAAACAACACTGTCACTCCTGGCTCTGAGCTGTGATGCCTTCTGATTTCATTGTGTTTTTTTCCCCTCCCCCCTCTTTCTCTGTCTCTCTTTTTCAGGGGGATTGTTGACACCCCTCTCATCCACTCGGAGAGTCTGAGGCCTCTGGTGCAGCGCTGGCTGTCAGACATCCCTGCTGGTAGACTGGCTCAAGTGACAGACCTGCAAGCTGCAGTGGTCTACTTGGCATGTGACGCCTCCGACTACATGACAGGGCATAACTTAGTCATAGAGGGTGGGCAAAGTCTGTGGTAGATGAAGAGATGAAAACTTATTTTTTTCCTCTTCACTCTCCTGGGATTTTTATCTGAAATGGGTGGTATTCACACAATCTCCATTTGACACATTCCCAGTATTAGTTAAAATCTTACTCAATGTTTCCCTTTTGGTGATTTTGTTTTTTTAGCGTGATGAGGAAACTTGCAGCTTTTTGTCCTCTGTGTCCCCTGAATAGGTTCAGTTTGATGTCACGTGTGTTATGACTGTGGCACACACTTTTTAGTGGATGAAAAACAGTGTATCATGTTATGTTAAATACTAAAAAGAGGTTTAACAGCTGCCAGTCTTCTTGTCACACAATATGTGCTAACATGCCTGAGAAAAGCTTTGTGAAGTGAAGAAAGAAAAGGAAAACTGTTGCTGTGCCTTCAAACACGTCTCAATTTCTGCTGTATTTTCTCTAGACATTATTTTATACATCAAATGCTGTTCAAACTCAACAATAAATGTGACTGTTAGCGTTGTCTTAAATACCTCTGAAAGAAACTTTAAATTGTATTTGTTGCAATAAAGGTTTATTTTATATCACGGTGTCATACAAATGCAGTTCAAAGTGCTTTACAGGATAATTAAAGACATGGCAGTTTTGTATTGTGATAAACAAAGGGTGGTGAAAGTACATGAACTGTATGTGTGATTTTCAAACAACCAAATAAATGGGCATGTGTCGCTACTAGGGGTGTAAATCTTTCAGTATCTCACGATTAGATTTCGATGCGTTTGTTCACGATTCTATTCAAAATCGATTCTCTGTGTGTGTGTGCTAATAGCAATTATGTCAACATGCAGAACTAAGACTAAAGGTAACATTTATTCATGATGAACCTGCACATAAACACTTTACTTCAATTTCTCAATTCTCACTGACTTCAAGAATAACAAGTTCAAATTATACACACATGTTAAAGTGCTGCCTGTTACATTGGTAACATTGGTTGGCTAAGATTAGCTGACTTTTGTTTTCTCAAACAAAATAACATATAAATCTGGTATTTTGTGCGATTCTTCAACAAATCGCACAATAATGCTCGACACAACTGACTACTGTTCACCAGTGTCTGGGTTCTTTAGTAGAAACAAATGGGTTTAGATGGATTCAGAATCTTAAATACACAGAAAGTAGCAGAATGGTTGCTTCAGTGATGACAGATCACATTCACACCAGAGTAGGATGCCAGTGAGTTGTGTGTTGCACCTTGACTGACTGCTCCCTCAGGTCCAAGACTCGTGTACCATATGCAGGATTACAGCATCCCAGGCTGCCTCTCTCCAGCTCTTTCTTGCCAAATGGTCCCCACAAGTGGTGCTTGTGAGCGCCATCTTAATTGCTCCATTCACTGTTTGTGCGCTGAAAAACAATACTTAAAGGAGAGGTCGGCGGAGGACGTGACCCCCAGTGGCTGCAATTATACGAAAAGTAGTGGCCAATTAGCGCTCTCTGCAATGTGACACTGTTGCTGTTTATGTGAGCAACTTCAACTTCTCATTGTTAGTGACCGTTTCTCTGATTTACATAATTGAGGGATTGGTCATTAATGGGAATGGCGTGTGAGAGGATCCCATTAAGATATGGAGTGAGATCTGATCGTCTCCTCTGCTCTGTGCTATTTATCTCCAGCTGCATTGGCACATTAGAAATTATTGGGATTCTTATCCACATACTTAATGGTGAAATATCAAAGTTTTCCACTGTGTGAACAAGCAAGGTCTTCCAGAATTTGTTCACACAAAAGGCAAATTGTCTTTTGTTGGACATTTCCTTGTCCTGCCACTGAGGGGCAGTACAAAGTCAGGCAGCTCCATCACTGACACAAGGACACGGTGTTACAACAAGAGGTCACCACATTATTTGCTATCATCTAAAGGTAATAACAGGGAACTCTGTCTTACGCTTGTGAGATGAAATAAGAACACCGCTCCAATTTTAGTAAGCAAACAGCTCGACATAAGAGACAATCAAAGAAATGTTGAATAAATACTCATATTTTCAATTAAATGTGGTTTGATAGTGGACAGTTACATTTCAAATGCATTAAAAATGTAATTCTAATCATTTTTCAAAAGGAGATTGGAGTAGCCTTTTAAGTCCAGAGACAATGAATGCAAATATGGATCTGTAACACGAGCTGATAAACGACAAAACCATTTGCATCTACAGACCAAATCTTTACCTAAAACAAATAGGATTAGACCTTAGTGTTTTTCATTCATATTTGTACATCCAAGTTGAAGTTGGGACACACTCTGTGGATAGTTTGACACTTAAAAGTCAACCACACAGGATGCAAAAAGTTGTTACACACAGTTAAAACCAAAAGCTGGTTTCAGCCACAGTCCTTTTGTTTCCAGGTATTCCCCATTATCATTCAGTGTCTAAACTGTTGTTTTGCCATCATGTTTTGCACCGTATTAAACTCTTTCAGAGCCCTCTTGAAGGTCTTGTTTTCCTTTACAATTGCAGCAAAGAGAACCAAATCTATAATTTGAGAAGCAAAATGTGATATCCCCTTCAACGCCATACAGTGGCCTGCTTCATGAAGTGTAAGTGATCTTGAATCCATTATTTATGACCTCCTTTTGCTACCATTACAGTGAAGAGTGAAGACCCTGTTGTACATAGAGCTGTTGTGCTAAACAGTTCTCCAAGCAGAAAAAGGCACTCGCGCCCTTACACCTGAAATCAACTTTGATTAATGCTTGGCTCTGTCACGGCATGCAACATTTTACAGCAGCAAGCGTTCAGAGGGAGACCTGGGTCGATGGCGAACAACACGATGAGGCAATATGTGTTGCTGAGCAGGCTGTGTCCCGGTGACAAGAGGACCCAAGGGTTTATGGATGACATATTAACATTTGACAATATCAATACACTTTTATTGATGGATTATGGCGTCCTGTTACATACCCACTCAGCGAGGTGTTTGAAGATGAAATGTTATCCCTTATAAATTGAGTTGAGCCCCCTGATGCTATCATCTGAGGTAGGACTGTGCAACAGAAAAAGAAAAATGTCAACATTTATTTTCTAATAAGGGCTGGTAGTGCTGTGTGAACTTCTGACTTAATGACCCAAGACGATTTAATTTGTCAAATAAGTTAATGCTAAATCTGATTGTCATGTTGTAAAACTTTGACTTTGCTGTTTCAGGCATTACTTTAAAAGCTCGTTCATTTGAACAAAATGTCTTCCCTGCACTGAAATGAACAAAAACATTAGCTGGGAAAGATAAATATAGTAGCCCTGTATCTTGCAGCTGTTATGATATTTTAAAGACCTTACACAAACCTGTAAATATCAGTGTGTAAAAATCTTTTACTGACCATGTACACTTTGTTGCCCTGAAAAGAAATAGCTTGACATTTTGGGATATGAGTTTATTCACTTTCTTGCCAAGATATAGATGAGAATATTGTTATAACTTTCACATTTGTGTATATGAGTATGTGAATATGAAGCTAGCGCCCGTTAGCTTAGTTTAGTTTAGCTTAGCGTAGAAGGACTACTTGCCTTTTTAACCACTTTGGTTTTTGATGGATTAAACAAGATGTAACGTGATAATAGTGCTGCAGGAATGACACATTTTGTATAGTCCAACCCAGAGGTTTTGCACTGGTTCCCTTGTAAAAAGCCAAAGGGATTTTTCCATTGAATTTTAGATACTTAGAAATAGGCTCTGTGGCAAACAAACGTTTCTGATACTTAAACGTTTTGTTCAGCAAGAAAATCACCAATGAACTATAGGCGGACTAGTGTTGGGCGTGTTGACATTAAGTAGTGTCAGTTAGCCACTTGTTAGCAACCGCCTTTTTTGAGATACGTAAAAGCTTCAAAATTCATGAGTGGGGTATTTACTGATGTATTTTAGGACTCCTGCACTCTATTAGTGAGCTGCAGAGGTTAGGAAAGGCATTGTGCTACCTCTGGACAGAGCTTCCCCTGCTTCAACTCTTAATGCTAAGTTAGGCTAACTGGCTGCCAGCAGGCCTACCACTGTCGGCTGCTCTTTCTTTTTGATATGTTTGAATAGACTTTTGTGTTCTCATGTGATTCTGACTTTGTGTTTGTGTGCGTGTGTGTGTTTTGCACTTGTCTCGCTGAAGGCACTGGATCATTGTCTACCGATGTTTGTTATCTCATGTGTTATTCATTGAAAAAGCGGTTTTGCTGTTTGCTCTCCTCATGCTACCTGCTGACTTCACATGGGGTCACTTTAACTGGCTGCTGTGTGTACTTAGATGGATTGTCAATAAATAAAAGTGTGAGGACTTTGTCAAGCTGCGTTATTATATCGTATTCCCTTTGAAAGCTTGTGAGTTGACTTGCACAATCAGGCTGAACTTTATTTTTTTTAACCAAAATCATGTTTCACGTACTTTTGTTTTGTTCCCTTTTAGTTTCTTGGCTTCAAAACGCAGGATTTTTAATAATCGAATCAAAACATACCTGACGTGTTTTTCTTTCATTACTTGCCATGATTGCAATAACACAAATGTGTTTATGCTGCATTATCAGTTACAGGACTGGATTAGTACATTTTCTTCCTTTATTTCACTGTTTGTATTAAATGTGATACTAGTGGATTCACCAAACATAATTATAATTGTTTTGTTTCTTAAAGATGCCTCCTATGACATCTCAAGAAGTGTCCAGAAAACAATGACGAAATGTCCACATCCTGTATCCACATCAGAAATGTATCAGGCTTTTATTCAACGTTAATACTGAGCCGGGGAAACATTGCACTCCGAGTTCTCTAATTACAATGCATCTAATGTGTTACTTCCTCCCCATGTGGGATTACTTTCATCTTTCCCATTAAGATGCACATTTTGTTTGGATACTCAAATTACAAACTCCATATTAAATTTGACTGTGCAAAAGGCATTGATCATAGCCCCGATAGCTGCACTCCAACTTTGATTTAATTTGCACTTCCATTAATATCTATGAGACGTCCGATTGTCGTCTTGGGCATATTGATGGTATTGTAAGCCCTGCCTTCATATAATGTTCCCCAGCGGCAATGAGGAAATGTTACAGAGAATTAGGCCGAGAAGCAGGCTCAGTGGAACTGGCACTGCAGTCGGAAATTCATTACCCTAATAAATAGATGGGGGGGGGGAGCGAGAATCTTAAGAGAAATTTCTCTCTCCCTCTCACCACAAAAACACAAAAAGCCCTCACTTTGGCCTGAGAGTGGATGACTGTAACTTGGGTGCTTCTCATTATTGCTGCCCGTGCACCCAAAGGTCTTCTTGGGACCCTGAGAAGTCTTTAAAATGTGCCTGATGATTCAATGGAAAAGCAGGCACTTGCTGCCTGTCTATCATGAAGCTTTATGTCTATTTGGATATATGTGGCTGCATCACTTTGATCATTACAACAATGAAAATGCAGCCAAAATCTCATTAAAACCTTCAGAATAGAACGGAATGAACATCATTTAAAGAAACTACAATACAGTCGTAGATTCATTGTGAGCTAGATAAGTGTCAAGCCATGCTGATTTCTTATGTTGATTAATGAAGTGCCAACTGAGTATATGTACTGTTCCCGTCCTTTGTTGAAGCCCTGACACGCTGTTTTCTATGGGGAAAACACTACTGGAGCCAAGAGACGTGAGTTATGCTGTAATTAATGCAATCATGAAGATGAAAATAGCTGTTGTTGCGACTAGAAAACGACAATGAAAAGCGTGTGAACCGAGGAGGAAGAAGATTCATTGTTAGGTGACTGCGATCAGAGACTGTGCTGTCCTCGGAGGCCCGTGCCGAGGCTCGACAGTGTATCTTTCAGTAAGCAGCATCTCTGAAACAAATATGTTTTACTGCATCCCTCACTTCCTGTGTAGCACAGCTTTCATTCCTGACATCTGCAAGCTTTTTTCAGTTGATGGCACAATTTCCATTTTTTGTTTTCGAAAAAGGGGAGGGCTCCTGCTTCTCTTACGATTCTGCCAGAGTGATTCATTTGCAGGTCATTAAAAAAACTCGTCTTTTGAAAGCGTTGGGCTGCTCAGGTGGCCGTGCAGGGGAGACACGTCGTAAATAAAGGCCGCTACATTTCAAATGCCATAAATAGGGGACACCTAAGGACCTTGCATGATTGCAGACATCTAATCATTTAATTTATGCGTGTCTAAAGGATCCCTCATTAACATTCAAGTAGCACTCATCTGTCTAGCGGGATCACTCCGAAGGCTGCATCACCCTCAGATGGAACGTATCTATTTGGGCAACACAGCATGGCTACACACTCAGCCAGCACCTTCTCGTTTTCCCCCTTCAATGTCACGAGAGACACAGCATGTAACTCTCATAACTTACAGTGTGTGATTTGTGATCCAGTGATTGTGTTGCTGTTAATGTGGAGAACCTTTGACAAAGTCAAAGTCGTATTCTCGAGGTCACAGTACAGTGTTGGGACTAACACTTCTGACTATGCTGCTGCAGATCATTACACCTATTCTCAAAGCGCTACTCTGGACAAAAGGTGTTTCTTGGACTGTATTTGCAGACGATCATCAGCAGCCTTTTGATGAGGACAAGTGAAGCTTGTGATGTTTATTTTTTTAAGGCTGTCTGAAGTCTTTGTTAGCACTGCGATACTGTAACACACCTCAGCGTCTGCACAGCAGATGCATGCATGACAGAAACTCAATAATAATTGGCGTGGATTGCTTTTGACACGTGTTGGTTGCTGACAGCTGCTTTGTTCTATGGTCAGATTTCATATTTAACACATCAAAGAGTTGGGATACTTCACACTCTGCTAAGGACTGATAGCAAGTCTGACACTCTGCTGTTAGGAGAAGAGAGAGTTGGTCTTTCTCTGGCGGATAATAAAGTCAAGTTGCATTAAGGGTTCCTTTTTTCGCTTTCCCGCTAGATAAATGAAGTTATACTCAGGCAATCTTTTACAAGCCACGCAGTACACAGAATTGTTGGCAGGAATTGTTGGCAGGAAATTCCTGCAGCATGAAAGCATGCTTAAAAACTGTCCCTTGCATGAGTGATCTGTACTGTAAGCATGTGGAGTTCATAACTGTTGTGAACATGCTCTGGGGGGACAGTTTGGAAGTGTGGAGTAAGAATGACTGTGCAGGTAGATTATTAACTCCGGTGAACAATATGACTTTTCGCTGAAGCCCGATCCAAACAGCGATTCTCCAATTAGCTTATCAACCATCACTAAGCACAGCGAGGCCTGTCAAGATCGGAATTTCTCTACTTTCAGAGGCAGCGAGCAAATAGGCTGTAGTGACTTGGCATTTAAAGAGTTTGGAGGGGTGGTGTTTTCTTTATTAGCCTTTTCAAAACCAAAAAGACAGGAGTGAAAGTGTAAGGAATGGATTTATCTCCAGTAACATGAGCTACAATTGCTAGCATGTCCAGCTAACTACCGTCATAGTAAGTAACTCAGGATCACCTCAAAGGCCAGGAATTAACATATTAGTATGTGGTGGTTCAACAGAAAAAGTCCCATTCACCACTAGTAGCTCCACTGAGTCGGGGAAGCTACTCAGAGTTAATAGTAAACTGGAAACATTAAAAACTCAGCCAGAGATTGTGTTTCAACTAACTCATGGGGCTGACCTTAGCTTAATTAGCTAGCTTGCTAGTTGATAAAATGTTATAGTAACAGTCGTAAATCAGAAGCCTGCTTTAATCTTTCTCTGTTAGAAATTTGTCCGAATTTTGAGCATTGAATCTGCCACCATTATCATATTAACTAGAAGGATACTCAGAGAGGCCAGATCTCCGCAAAATGCCCTATCAAGATAGTGAAATGAAATGAAAATAATGTGTGTATCCTCCGTATGATTCGGATCTGCTCCAGAATGTAATGGGTAAGTCTTTGGCCCATGCTGCACCCTTCCACCAAGTTTTATGAAAAACAGGCGTTTTTCCATAATCTTGCTGACAAAGAATCAAAGATTGTTCCTTATGATGCTTATTGTATTCTATTGCATAGAACTATTTGAATGTATTTCTATTTATGGTTTTATTGCTATTGTTGCTACAATGTCGAGAAGCCATAACAAAGTAATTTTACTCTCTTATACTTGTATACTTGAGATGTAACAATAAAGGAATCCTGAATGTTGAACAGTCAAACAGACGGACAAATAAACCAAACCGAAAACATAACCTCTTGGCGGAGGTAATGATCGGGGACAATGGAAAGCTTCACAGGCGTAGTGAACGCTCAGCTATTAACTTACACATCATCAGAACTGCCTTGAAAACAAACTGATCCTGAGTCAGTGCAGCTTTCATTGGGTTTTAGTATGAAACCAGAGGGCCTGTGGAAGTATGTGAGGGCTATGTGTTAAGTCCCCTCATCTGCCCAGAGGACCCGCAATACCCCCACTTTTTAAGTTAAGGAAAAGCAAGGCGGGGGCCCTTTAATGGCTCTGAGTTAAACACCACATTTAACCGATGCACAAGGAGTGAGAGAGGCATGCTCTTCTCTATAGGCAGTATCCAGCAGCATTTTGATGTCTCTAACAAGAACACAATAAATTGTTCCTCATTATTCAGTAATTAACTCCAATGCGCCAGGTCCCCATCCCCCTGCGCCACGCTCTAAATCACCACCCTCCTCCCTTCTTCTCCTCCTGCTACAAAGCTCTTTAATTTCCTCTATGCTGTGGGGGGTGGGGGCAAGTGAGGGTGGAGGGGGGGGGGGACGGGCTCACACAGCTTGATGTACTCCATCATCCCCTTGGCACCCTCTTGTCACCCCTTTCGCCCTATCTGAGCTACACCCTCCTCCTCCTCTTGCCAGCTCCTAACCAATGTGGGCTCTCCCTGCAGGAGGCCACCTGGTGAAAGGAGGGAGAGATCACCTGAGCCGGGACGACGGGCTCCAGTTACATTCGACGCAGCGAGAGCGCCTTGTACTATCAAGGCATCAAAACTTCCCCTCCGGCCCTGTTCGCTGTCTTTTCGGGGGGCTTTCCCCTTCCTCCTCTGCTCTTAATTGTTAAAATGAGGTCATTAATTGCAGGCTGAGTCAAATCACCTGTCATTTCAGCTGGGAATCATCCGCTGATTGAAAGGTATCATAAAAACCTGCCCAGGGCCTGGTTTTTGCAGCGCCTGCTGGGAGCTCCCTTTGTGCCTTGACAATCTCCGCCCATGGGCACACACAACTCACTTTACTTTCTCCGGCGGAGATTAGGCGGGTAGTCTTGGGTGACACACATCCACACGCGTGGCCCAAATATAGATTCAAGAGAGTCAGTAGTGTCAGGAGCAATTCCTGGAGGATGTTGTGGGGAGTGTTCGCTTTCCACTGTACTATTAACGCCCCTGACCTAATTGAGGATGATGCTCACACACATACACCACTTTCCTATATGAGACTGAGGTCAGGTTCATTTGAGGGGGTAATTGTCAAATTGGCATGTAAACTAGGACAATAGAATAAATGACAAAAAAAATAGGACACTTGACAAATGTCTTGATAGATTTTTTATAAATTTAGACAATTTAGACCCGCTGCATATAAAGATGTAGCATGGTGGTCCAGAAATAAAAGTAAATGGTTTGAACTTGATTATGTTGAGGAAATGATTCCTTATCCTCATTTTACAAAAGCAATATTTTTAAGTAAAATGTAACTGAAATATATGAAATCAAATAAATGTTATTAAAAAAATGAAACATAACGTAAGTATGCTTCGTATAAACTGAATACAGTAAAAGGAAACTGAATTGTTTAGTTTTTTCACACTGACTTAACATGATGGAAAAACATTGCATTATTTGACCATTGAACTTATGTAATTAGATGGAAAATACGCATGTATGAAATACTTAAAGTGAACGTGTTAGATATAATTATATGTTTTAAATACTTGTAATGTCATTATTTGGTAGTTTGACAGTGTCCTGCGTCATGGGAGTAACTGCAAAATGGGCTTATGAGAAATGTGCAGTAACATCAAGTTGAATGCACCCAAACATTTCCCCCCTGTGACAGCTACATTGCATGCTGGGAGTTACAGAAAGCATTACTCTCAGCCACTTAAAAATGCTCCATTTGCTTAAGAAAATCACAGTAAATATGTTGGCAATATTAACACAGAAAGACCATTAGAAAAACTGGCCTACATTATTCTGAAGGCACAATGCTACTAAAAGCTTCGGGACCCCATTTTGCACATGGACTTAATCTTGAGGAACACTACGTAAGATGCTGACAAACCCGCTGTTTGAAATAAAAATCCTCTAAACACATGGTATTAATATTTAATGGTGCTGCTTCCTCGGGAGGCCACTCTGGGTTGCAGCGCTGTGTCTGAAGGGAGACGATATTAGTGCTGTGTGCTCTGGAGGAAGAGCAGCTTCACACTAATGAAGCGATCAGGGCCTGAACCCTGAAGAAACCTCATATCCGATTAGTGAGCAGAGATGCATGTAAACATGGCCAAGCAGCACGCGATTAGATCACTTCTGTTAATGCAAGTCTTGTGTCACTAAACACAACAGCGGAACGTGCTGCGTTTTGAAGTGTTTCGCTTGCAACAACACATTTCACATTTAATCATTTCAATATTACAGTTTATTTTTTGACCTTTTCTACACAAGTGTTTAGTATTAAGATGTGGACTAGAGGAGCAAGCTAATGGGTTAACACTGTGAGCAACCATTAAGATGCATGCATGTGTTGTGCAGCAGTGAAAACCACCTGACCTTGTCCACATCCGCTCGGCCGCATTTGAGCCCAGCCAGTAAAGGACAGGCCATTTGGATGTTATAAAAATAAAAAGCTGAAGGCCCATGCTACTCCCAAAGCCAGCAGGTAATTTGAAAGAGATCCAGCTAGTTTAAGATGTGCAGATGTTTTTGCTTTAAAACCGGCATCTGTTTATGCAGACACACTTTATGTTTGAAAAACCACAAAGGACCTCCAATGGGTTTTATGGAGCAATATCAGCTCGAGCACTCAGCTTTGTAATTGTGCTGCACCAGGTAATGAGAAAATTGCTCACAAGCAGTGTTCCCTGTAGATGTAACCCGTAACATACAATTTTGCACAGCATGTGCAGTATCTACATTTATTTGTTGTAGTCTGTGCAGCGCTGGCTGAGCTCCTGTGCAGCTTTCAGGAGGTCTAACATGGCCACAGATTAGAGCCTAGTTCATTTAGACGACCGATTCCATCCCAACATACACAGTTTTCATTTAACTTAATACAATATCTATGAAAAAATAAATACATAGAAAGCTTTTCAGATCTTCAGTAGGTTTATAAGCTTATATCTAAGAGGTTAAGGGTTTCATGTATGTACGTTTTTAATGCTCAAACCCTTTTCAAAAGTAAAACAGCCTTTCTGATGCTGATGGTTTTTCTGATGAATGAAGACTAATCCTTGTTGGTGATGTGATTTTCAAGAAAGCTGATCAAAGTATTAAAAATGGATCTCTGCTGCTATTTAGCCTGCTTTCAATATTACCTGTCAAACTACTTTCATCCTCTGATAGAAAATACTGCAGATGCAAAATATTTCTTAAATATGACCCAAAGCTTAGTTCTAAAGCCAGTTCAATAATATTGACCAATATGTCATGTTATCAGAATGATGATATATTCACATCATCATGGTTACCACTTGGTCATACAGACTATGGACACAATTGTGAAGACAAGTAACCTTCAGTGATAATCAAGTACAGAACAACTACGACCATTATTTACTTTCAGTCCTCCACGTGCTGCTGCCACATATGATCGTGGAAATCGTGTGTGTCGTGGAAACAGTGGAAATGTTCTTCATTTAACATGCTATCATAGATCTAACATCAGACATCATGTATTTCCTTATATGTAAACTTGCGTAATATAGAAAAAGAAATACAGTTTTGTCAAAGTACCAGATGATTCTAGGTTTGTGTTTCTTATAACAGGTTGTGTGTCCTTGTCCACTGACAATGTCAGCCCTGCTGTAAATAACAGCTCTTTGATGCTAACAATACATTACTTTATTTTTGACTATATAGTATGTTATGTTTCAAAGACAAGAGTTTTGCATTTTTTTGTCACGGACGCAATAACAGAGGGGATGCAATGGAGGTATTTTGCTTCTTTTGAAGCCTGACAACATAAAAAAGTTTTACATTTTAGTTGCAGTTAGCAGTGTTGTAACACATGATGCTAACTGGCTAGCTTCACTAGCTTGCTGTTTTCTTTGTTTATCTTAATGCTTATGATCATGTGATCCAACTGAGATAGTTTCAATATAAGATTATTTAATTGCTCCATTTAAACATTATACAATACATGTATTATTATATTATATTAAACACATGTGTTTAAAGCGATAATGTCCAGGATTTGGCGGCATCCAGCGTTGTGTTTGCAGATTGCAACCAACTGAATGTCCCTCTGCTCACCCCTCCTTTTACAAGAATGCGCTAACGAGCCACTAAGTGCTAAACCGTGGTTACAACGTGGTATCTTTCAGGACCTTCGCCTCGCTCAGACGCCATCCTTACCATGACATTACTTTGGGAGCAAACAAAATTCAGGCGGTGGTCGAAGTTATGAATATTATATTACAATTATTCTATTAGATTCCCCTAAATACTGCACATGGGCCCTTTAAGTATTAAACGTGAACCGTCCATAATGGACGGATGGTCACAGTTTTAAACAAGTGGTTAATGTCGTGAATTAAAATAAAAGTACTTGGTTATGTTTAGGAAAAGATTGTGGTTTATGACAGGTACGTAAGTTAAGTAGTCAATGTTAATAAGTCAACGGTTGACTTACGCTTTCTCACGGTATCCGAACATCAGTTACCTGCAGGAAAGTCCTGTCTTTGTTTGACCCACCCATCCATCACTACCTCCTCCCTATTGTTTTGCGCTTTAAATTATGTCACCTGATTTCCTGAGCACTTGCTCTGAGAAAAATGCATCATGTTAACCTGCAAAATGATTTAAGACATTGCTGTGTTTATGTTATTCATATGACATCTGATGATACCAGGCTGAATAATTCAGAAGGAACTCAAGAATAAACTATTTGTGAGCTCCAGCGCTGAAAGACGTAAAGTAAAATGATAGATCACAGTATGTCTGCTGTACACATAATATTGTATTATCAAATTCCCCGTGCATTCGTCTGAGGAATGTACTGATACAGCACCATTACCACAATGTATAACTATGACAACAGGAGCTGGCAGTGCTTCTGACAACTGCACTATAATAGTCTCCTTGTTTGTCGAGTGAGGTCTCTTGGTCTTTACATTTAATGGCAGAAAACAAATGTTTGTTAATGGAAGATAATCCAGTAACACGGTGTTGTGCGCCTCGGCTCTCACACTGACCTCTCTGGGAAACAGATAATGCTTAAGTACAATGTTGTTCTGTATACTGTTCTCATACTGACATAGCAGCCATGTTCTTTTGTCCATTTCCCATTATGTGACAAGGACATATTTCAGACTGAAGTGATCCACACAGTGATCTACCACTTGAGAGAACTGTCTTTGAGAACAGAGGTCGAGGGGAGCGACAAGGACGAGTGTCCTACAAATGCCATATCCAAGAGCTCCTGTGTTTCCAGTGGCACTTGAGCTGAAATAGGCATGCTCAACAGGGGACAGGCTTCAAGATTTTTTTCTCCATACTTCAGAAAGACTATCATGTTGAAGCTGGAGTGCTTGTTGGTGTGTCAGTGTGTGTATCAACAGAGAAGCGATGGAATTCGCAGGCCTCGAGGCCAGTGTATGTTTGTGAGGACAGTGCTTTTTTGCTGCATAGTGATTTCGTACTGTACAATTGAAATTCAAGACACCACATTAGTCAGACTGTTAAGGTATTCATTCATTCAGTATCTACAGTAGATGGTGATTGTTACAGCCATGATGTGTAGAACGAGGTCAGGGATAAATAAATATTTATTTACAAGGGCAGTTTGGGATCCGTATGCATCAATCAGATATCAACAACCCATTCTTAAAGCAGCAATATAAAACGTTCTGGCTGGATACTCATTCAGGGTCTATTTCACACATTCAGGAGACATACAAAGGTCACATGCATACACAGATGGATAATGTATATATTTATTGCAATTTAAATATAACAAATGATGCATATTACAGCTTCAATTTGATTTTCTTTGTATGTATTTGTGTTTTAGCCCTAAGGAATCCTCCACTCCTAAAAATGGTGTTAGCATACAACAAAACTGTATAGTCAATTATGTTTTGAGGCAAACATATGTTGTCCCGGATTATATATGTTTTGTTTGACGTACCTCATTTAGGGAACCATAAATCGAGGTTGCATTTTTTTACATACGAATGTCCGTAACTAAAATGACTTAACAAACGTATTTATTTTAAACCAAACCATGAACTTTTACTAAACATAGCCAGGTGGTTGTGTTCCCTAAATGTAACCAAGTTTTTTTACGTTTTTGTTTTGTTTTGTTACAATGTTAACCACATGTTAAAAACTGTGGCCGTAATCCGGGAGAAATTAGTTTCCCTTGAATTGAAATTGAGAATGCAATTTAGTTGTATGGGAACGTAATTTTATAGAAGACAGAGTTGCCAATTCACATGGGACAGTCTGATCTTTGATTATCCAACCAGTTTCTCATCATGATTGGGGATTGGTATGGTTTTCCGTTATCTCTATGAACAGATATTTGCATATGAATGAAGAATCTGTTGGCAACAGGACAAGATTTTGGTATCGGAAGCCTTCCAGTTTCTCTCTGTAGTCTGTTTGTAGTCCGAGTAGTATTGACCAATCACGCTTGAGCAGGCTTTCGTTGCATGCAGGTAACAAGGTCCGTGTGGAAAGCAAAAGAGGCGGAACACATTGTCCGAAATGAAATCTCGGAACCCATCGGCCATCGTTCTCACAACGATTTAGCTTAAAATTCGCTTGTAAACTGGCTACTTTGTCATCTCTCAAATCCAACTTCATTGTGTCTGTAGTTGCTGATCGGACTGTAAACAATAGCTGGGACAAGTTAAAGGAAGTCTTTGTCCAGATATTTGCTGGTTACACCGGAACTCCAATAATTTTGGCCGTTGCCCCCAAAGGCTTATTGTCCTCAGACCGATAGCCAATGGGTTCCGAGACTGGGGTTTCACACTAGTGATAGCATAATTCAGAAATCTCCATAGCCAACTCCAGGCAGTCACCTGCATCATGACAGCAACTGCACAGACCACAGTCCCAGTCCATGTCATCGCTACCACCAGGCGTAGACTCCAATGTGGTGTTGACTTGTTTGTAGTTGGGGCAGCAGTGATTGACAACTCTCTCACAGGAGTCAGGAAGCATGAGGATCATATCGTAGAACCGGCAGAAGAGACAGTTCAGGATAATTCCTGCACAGTCAACTGAGGGAGACACATACAGTCAGCTTGACGTTCAAAACATGGTTTGCTCTATTGTATATATTCAACAAGAAATGCGTTTTTTAGTGTTGGTCTTCAAAAGAAAAGGGCCTCTCCTCTTCACACATCTGCAATGACCTCTTTGAGGTGAGGTTTGATGAATTGTGTTTAAACCATATCTGGGGACATAAATCATCTAAGCTGCTCTTCACTTATATCTCTAGCATTTTAAAAGCCTCCTTCCCTTCCTTTACACATGCATAATTTAGGAAACCATGCCTTGATCCCTCACACAGAGACAAGCAAGAAAGCTGTTCGGAGACATAATCAATTACCAGAAGTCTCTCCTGTATACTTTGCCAAGAGCATTTTCTAAGTTGCCTTGTGGTTGCAGTGAAACAATGTGCAATGTGTCTTCCCAGCAGCCTTTGCCAAATGGTGCCCCCATGGGTACTAAGACACATGAGTGAATGAATTATTATAAATTTCAAGTTATGCAGACTTGTATGTTATTTAAATTCACAAAGTTACAGTAACACCACCTTTTTGCAAAATGCTTTAAAATGTTGCAAGGTCACCTGTAGTTGATATGAGTATAAATGATATAAATGTAGTAGTAATTTCACAATGTATTTAAAAGTTATATCAGTTTGTCAGATAGGCATTTTCAATGGAAGACATGTTGACTTGTCACAGTAGGAAAAGCACAGCTGTAAATAATGAAATTAATGACAGCTGTATTCCATTTAGCTGCTTTGATTTAAGGATCCTGGTATCGTGCATGCTGGCTCACTGGCTCTCTCACTGGGACATTTCAATAGCACAGAGCATTAGTGTTATTAGTAACACCTGTGCTGTTTCTACGATGACAAGTCAAAATGTCTGTTGTGAGAAGGGCCTTCATTATATTTAATATCATAAACAAACATATAATTGATAAATAATTAAAATAATGTAATTTCATATTTTCTCATAATCTTTTTTTCACGGTAACTGGCATAATGTAGCACATTTTGGGATGATTGGAAGAAAATTAGTTTTGTATTAAAACAAGGAATGAGAATGATATGAATGATATATAAATAGCCACATGGTGGCACTTTCTGCACAATAATTACCCAAATTAGGTTCAACCCAAATATTGAATATGCTAAATATTTATCTGCTTACTTCTAGTAATTGACACATAAACAAACAATCATACGAGGCCACAAACATAATCTAATTGGTGAAGGTAATGATCCAATGAGACTAAGCCAACTGAATTCAAGCTCTTGAGGTTTTGAAGTGGCGTTGGTATCTAGCGTAGAGCGCCCTTGGAGGTTATACCGGGTCCATAAACAACAATGCAAATTACTTGGTGTTGTTGAATTCATCAGTTATTAAATGGGGCCAGTTTGTTACCACTTGTCGCACCTTAAGGTGTTACAGTAATAAACAAGTTATGTTGTTCGTCAAGAAGTAGTTCCAGCCTTTAATTCCTTCTAAAACCAGAGAATAATTTTAACATTTCAGTCTGTGTATGGATTAACCCAAACCAGATATAAAAAGTGTTATAGGTGAACTTTAGGATGGTAGGTAGAAGTATTTCTGAACTGTGAACAGAGCAAGGCTTTTTTCTCTCCTGCTGCCTATTTAATGCACAGACATGAGATTGACATCAATTTTCTCATCTCTTGGAAAGAAAACCTAAAATGTTGAACTATTTCTTTCATTTAAAATTCTTACCAGTTAGTTTCATTTTATATTTGATAGAAGTGGATGAGAAGATAAACAGTCTGTGGTGTAATCACTTATGCTGCTGCATCTATAGTAAGGAATCTACTTTGGTGGCCGTTTTTTTTTGTTGCATTAGTCGTTCTCTTTTTTGCTGTAGTTTCAGTTTCTAAATTATTCAAACATTTTCATAATTGATTAAATGAACTGCTGTATTTAAGCATTCTTACAGCATGGTGAGGAATAAAGCTTGCAATTTGTCAAATTCTTTATTCTGTCTGTGGTCTGTGGCATTATTATTCTGCATATTAATCATTGTTTATTTCATCAGTAGAAGAGCTATGTTTGGATGAAAAAGTTAATATCATAACAGTTTAACTGAGGACTAAACACACGATTTATTTTTCTTCAATAATACAGCTGGCTGTGCAGCTAGAGGGCATCAGATTGGTGGGATGATGTGCTGGAGTCACTAACCTCCCATGTTGCTCTGCTGAGAAGAAGAAAGAGGTTCTGCGGTGGAGGATGCTACAGAGGAAGACCTCCTCAGGTACATTTTCAAAGAGAATAGTGGAGAAGTAGAGCTGTCACACTCTCTAGTCCGCTGAGTGTCTGTGGCTCTGCCGGTCTCCCCAGGCTCAATGTCTGCAGAGGCTCCAAGTCTCCAGTTGTTGGCTTGAGCCTCACTTTGTATCCTTTCTGTCCAAGAGACCAAATGTTAAATACATAAAGTCAGTTTTCTGCACATACAATTAGATTATTTGACTAGTGCGATTACATTGAGAGTTTAAAGACCACAACAGCAGCAAGAGCACAGAGGCCTGAAGACTGACACAACAGGTGTTGGTTTACCTGGTCAGGTTTGGACAGTGGTGAGCCGTTAGGGCCAGCAAGGCCTTCTCTGCTGGCCTAAACATCATCAGAATATAAATTTAATTTTTATATATCTTTTCCACAAATATGTATTAAATTATTCCCCATAGTCTATTCTCTTCATTTCATAGCTTTCCTCTTGGTTGCGCTGCTTCCAGCCTCAGATGGAGATTTGGAGGTCTGGCCTTTATGTTAGAGCTTTTATCCAATCATATTTCAGCCATAATGTGTTGCCAGGGTCCAAGAGATCTGCCCTGAGGCCTTCAGAATCAACAGTGCGGGCTCCTGTCGCTTAAAGTGAACGGAGACCAAACTGTGGTGTTAACCAATCAGATTTCGAGTTGGGGACACCTGCGCCATCTAGCAGGCGTACGATAACGTCAGCACGTGCACGTCTTTTGATTGGATACGCACTATTGAGAGGCAGAGCTATGCAGAGCTAGTAAACTTGAATGAGCTAATTTAGATTTCTACAAGCTGTTTTTTTTCAACCCACAATGGCTGAAGGAGAAGAAGAGATCGATTTGGTTGCAAATATAATTACAACGCCATTTTCAAGATGAACTTTCCAAGAAAAGCTAGATATCGTGAGAAGAGAACGGCCAACCCGGATGCTAGCGAAGCCTATCACAGCCGGGAAAAGGGTTTGTCCGCCACTTTCAAATCACTAACTACGAGCGGTACCCCCGGCTCACAGCCTCCGTGAGGCACTGCACATTGTACTGCTGGGAATGCCTGCTATTTACAACTAAATGTTTCGTAAATATTAATATAACTCTGTTGTTAGGGTGATACAATGCCCGGTTATACTGCGTTTCTGTCTAAATGTATAGTTTCTAGAGCCATGGCGTCATAATGATGGTATTAAGAGGTGGAATAATTCAGGTAGGACTGTGTAGGACATCACTGAAGGGTTTGGAACATAACAAAACAACACGATAGGACACGATACAATACAATACAACATAACACTGAACATTAGCACATGTATAAATACAACACAATGGGACTTGAAACAAAAGGATACAAAAATATATAATATGCAATACTGTGTACAGGATTATCCACTTTTTTGCCATTTCCTGGTTGCCTTGGAGATTAATAAAAGTGTATTTCCCACAAGACGACTATTTGGATACCAACATTGTCCAGAGTTGTTGTTTTTTTCTGTTGGCATGAAAACATTTTTTAAAGAGCATTTACACCATGAATACAAACACTACAGCCATATTTTTTTACTCAGCAGGAGAGAAACTGAGATAAATTATATATATAATAAATTACTGCCTTGAAATATTACTGTCAGTTTAATTAGTGAATGAAAACTGAAAAAACATCACTCAATTGCATGATTTACACAATTTTTTAAAAGGGTATCATTCAACATTCTGGGAAATTCACTTACTCCCTTTCTTGCTGAGAGGGCCTGCTTACCTGCACAAACTGCCCCTGCACTCATTGCGTGTCACCGGAGTCTTGTCAGCTGTGAGCACTAACAATAACCGTGTTCGCTGTTTATGTTCATGATGATATTTTTGGGGGAGGCCCGAAGGGACGGGCTGTCGGTGTTGCTTGGCGACTTTCTTGCTCGATTTAGCGCGGATTGGGTGCAGAGACCACGTTGCAATGATTGGCTAGCTACAGGAACCGGAAGTGAGTATTATAATTTAAATGTTGTGTGTAATTTCTCAAAAGAATTGACTAGTCTACAAAAGCAGAGCAAGACTACAGAAGAGAAGAAGTCCGTTCTTTGTTCTTGGAGCAGGCTCTGACCACTTTGACTGCAATCAGTACGAACAACTAGATATTCGCGGAGAACGTTTGCGCCATTTGTACGCCACAGACTGCGCTGACCACAAGAAGCCTGCAGGTTTAAGAGGTGCTGGTAGGTATACTTTTTTATACAGAGACATCCTAACCTATTCCTCCTGCTTCCAGGCTTTATGCTAAGCTACCCATCTCCTGGCTCTACCTACATATTCAGTATACAGAGAGTGATATCGATCAGCCACAATGTGCATTTCCCAAACTATCAAACTATTACTATAAAGTCTAAATGGACAGGTAAGAACCTCTGTATCACATGTGTGATGAAGATCACAAGACTAATATCTTGAACTCATAAAAAGCCAATGAATCCTAAAAGTCCAGTTGTAAGACTAATTCTTGCAACAACTTATAGTTATAGTTAAGAGATTTTAACATTTTTGTTTTGTAAATACCCCACTCAGTTCTCTTTTAGCTAACAAGCGGCTAAATGAGACTACTAAACGTCATGATGTAAAGTCCGCCTTTAACTTAGTGCTGGTGACGTACGGCCGTGGTGTAGTTTGTCTATAGCCTAACTTTAGCTTTTTACTTGTACTTGTATTTACGCTTCAATAAATCATAAAAGTGGTGTTTATTTGGGAAGATCATCTTGTTTATTTACTGCAATAATTCAAAATCCAATAAAAAAAAAATCCCATTGGCTTTTTGTCGAGGGAAAAGGTGCGATGCTAATTTACGGGTTAGCCTACAAAAATACATAATTCCTGCAGCACTTTATGAGTCAGATATATTTGTAAAATGTAATACTTGTTTACCCTGCAAACTGGAAACTTGAAATAAAGGCCTAAGTAGCTGGGGATACTCTTGAAAGTTTCAGAATCTGTAAGGAAGATGCATTGCTTGGAAATTATTGATTGACAACTGTCCATTACCTCCTGATCTTTAAAAACAGCTTTGTTTCTTGTGGAGGTTGACACTAATACGCACTGCACGCAGACACAGATCAGTGGAGCTTGTGAAGCTTCATGATTGGCCGTGACCAACATGTGTGATCTAGCACTTCAGTAGTGATACTTCCAATAGGTTCTATAATAGCTGATAAGAAGTATGTATGTAAGCATGTACTTAGTTAATGAATAAAACCTATACTTTTCACAGCACAAAATGTACAGTCTGTACCTTAAGAGCATTTGCAGAAGTAGGCTGTGAAATTTCCAGCGTGTAGGAGTAGATCTGTTTCTTAACATCTGATTTAAATAGATATTAATGAATTATTGCGCTGGTGCAGACTGTTTACTTTTTCACCACCTATTGGAAATGAATTATTCACCATTCCTTTCTCTGTTTTATTTAACATTTAATGCCCAATGATTTATTAACACTCTGGACACATTTTTGAAAGTCGAATAAGCTGTATTTGTCTTACCTAAATTGTTGAAAGAGAGATACAAATGGACAATTGCTCAGGGCAGTATTGGCCATTTATAAGATTTTATTAGCTGTTTTTTTAATATGTACAAAATAACAAAAGTTCATAATTGCCTCCCAATGTTATCACCTTTTGTCAGCTTTGCGTTTCCCTTTATCTCTCATTAGAGTTGTTGTGTTTTCAGCCATCATTTCTTAGTGATTGAACGTGAAGAAGGCAGGGGTTGCTATGTGAAGCACAACAAGTGAAAAATAACTTCAAATCAGTGCTGTCTGCGTGTGTGCTTGAGCTGAGAAGCAGTGTGATGCTCCTGGGTTATCAAATGAATTAAGTAAGAAGTGCAGCTGGTCCATGCCCATGACCATTAGCTGATAGAGAAATAAGGCCTGCAGGCATACTATGCATTTTTTAGGTTTTGTTCCAGTGTTTCACCGAGCCACACTCACTCATTACTCAGTTACTGGAAGATAATTTCAATTCATGTTGTAAATCAAAATGCAAACTGGAATTTGCAGCACATCAGAACAGACAACATCCACACAATTTACAGAATGTATGTAAGCAAGCGCATGACAAAATACATTTGTTTCATTGCTGCAAAATGTGATTTGCTGGGAATTTTTTATTTATTTCTCAAGTTAAATATCTAGTACCACATAGCAGTAAGTAGACTTGTGAAACATTTCTCAATACAATAACACTGTGCGTTAACATAACAGATTTACAAAAAACAATGACTCCATGCTCAGACGTTTTCCACAGACCTGAGTCACATTAACTTACCTCCTCTTGCCCACGTAGAGCTCTCCTCAGCAGCGTGTGCTCTCCCTTTGTCTTTCACGTCGGCTCTCAGAGTCATTTCATCTGCCATCTGGTCCATTGCATCACAAATAAAAAATGCACTTCTTGTGACAAACCTGATTACCTCAAGCCAAAAATATGTGCACACAGCTGAGGCCAACGTGAGTTAATGTCAAACACAGTGTTACCACAGCTCTGTGTCTTCAATACACTCGTCAGCTCTCAGGATTAGGTTCTCACGCAGCGGGCTTCGACTTCTCGCCCTAGCTGTGGAGGCAGCTGTTTACCTCGGCTAAGCAGAAAGCATCCAGGACATATTATCCTTTACATTTCACCGGCTCCATTTGGCCTTCTGCCCACTGTACTGGAAGCCTCTCCAATGTTCCAATGACGTTGGCAAAACACTGGAGATCCGCTCCTATTAAAACATCACCGGGACAAAGTCAGCAACATTTTATTAGTTGGAGTTATTTCCCCCCTCTATGAAGTGATAATGAAGCCAAGGGCAAATGCAGAGCATCACATAATAAAAGGAAATTCCACATTAAAACTGTAATTCCCTATACAAATGCATTATTAAGTAGTCAGGACACACTATAAAGAGATTTTGTGATCTTATAGTAATGTGATAGTGATAATATGGGAGATAGAAAAGTCAGTTTTTATATTAAAATATTTGTCAGATTCCAATAATTGTCAAGCAAAGACAACATACACATTTAGATACAGACTCACACACACACACACACACTTAGATACAAACTCACACACACACACACACACACACACACACACACACACACACACATTTAGATACAGACTCACACACACACACACACTTAGATATAGACTCACACACACACTTAGATACAGACTCACACACACACACACACACACACACACACACACACACACACACACTTAGATACAGACTCACACACACACTTAGATACAGACTCACACATACACACACACACACACACACACACACACACACACACACACACACACGCAACAGCTCACTCCTACAAACCTGTGATTCTACTGCACATATGCATGAGGCAGCCAGTGCCAGTTTGTTTGTTGGGGTGAAACACGCAGTGAAACATGGGTAGCGAGCTGCATTCAAATTTCTCCGCACACAAGCCAACCAATTTACTCTAATTAGGCTCAACACTAGAGTTGCATTTTAATAGACGCCCCGTTGTGTTTGCGTATGTTTAGAGAACAAGAGCCATGCTAATTGAAAAATTAAGATGTGAGAGTATTTGTCTACTGAGCTCCCACTATGCTGCACTCACTGTAAATAGAACTCCTGAAGAGAACTTCCACAGAGAGTTTCTAGTGCTTTTTCTCCTCCTCCTCCTTCTCCTTTCATTTTCTTTGTGTTGTGATGGTGATACGATGTGATAGAAAAAAGACAAATCAAGATTGTGCTTGTGTGTTCTTCAAGAGCGAGGATTGTCAACACCATTTTCCCTCTCTGGGGTCTATTGGTTGCTCACCGACACAGCAGGTTCGGTTTCATTGGTCAACGTCAATCATGCCGTCGGGGAGGTCCAGCAGGTTACGTTGTTAATTTGGCTCCTGAGGGAATGTGCTCTCTGTGGAATGAGCTGTGCGGCCCCACGTCTGCAGAAAAGTCACAGTGGTTGACACTCCACCCCATTAGAGCTTTCCTTAATGCAGAGTGAAGTGACAGCCGTAGATCATGTTCAGGTACAAATTACACTACAGCTAAGTGACAGCTTTCTGACCCCCTTCGCTGCACTTACAGTCCCCTCCATTATTTACAGTTGTAAACACATCCAGCTTCAGTCTATCCAGTCTAGCTGTGTTTGTGTGCTGTTTGTGGCTCCGGGGTAAGCCTGTTACTTCGGTTGCTGCATCTTAATTTTCCTTCAAAGGAATTCACCAATTTCTTTTGGGATCTTGCTTGTTGTTGGTGAGAAGAGCGATCACAAATATTACCCGATGATCATTAGGTTATAACCACACTGTGGCAGAGTACTCCATTAGCGGCGCTGGTTCATCACATTAGCAATTACACTTTGCATGTGTATGCCTTAGTCAGACTTTGTGTTGTGTTGTGTTTAAGCAGTGGTTCCCAAAGTGGGGAGTGCGCCCCCTAGGGCGGGCGCAGAGTTATTGCAGGGGGGGGGGGGCGCGGCAAGGCTTGAGCCCTGCTAGCATAACATGGACAAGTTTGTGACAGGGCTCCCAGGGGGGGGCTCAAAAATATTTTTATCTACAAAAGGGAGGCCCTGCAGAAAAAGATTGGGAACCACTTTGTTTACGAATAATAATAGTTTAATTAATAATTAATAAATACAAAATTAGTGCTTGCATTGCATAAGTTCGTTCACATAAAAAAAGATGCCAACAACACCAACAATGTGTATTCCTTATTATTCTTAAGGCTACCACAACTCAAAGCAACACCTTAATCTTGGTAATGCAAAAAAAGTCAGTATTTGTGTGCATGCAAACTTCTTGCATGTGTCCTCATTAAATACTGTTCAATGCTAACATGTTAGCATGTTGCAGGAGAATAAGAAGTTTAAGGATAAATGTGACACTTTTGGGTAGAAGTTTTTCCTTATTATTGTTTAATATCATATATTTAAAAAATAGCACAGTCAGCTATTTGGCGGCCCGAATCTGCTTCAAGACTCTGGTGCTGGTCTACCGTGCTGTGAATGGATCAGCCCCTTCCTACATCCAGGCCATTGTCAAACCATACACCCGAGCACGTTCATTTCGCTCTGCATCGGCCAATCGGCTCGTTACACTCTCACTACGAGTGGGACCCAGATTCCCCTCAAACGGATTTGCTATCCTGGCTCCAAAATGGTGGAACAACCTCCCCATTGATGTCAGGTCAGCAGACAGTCTTCACACCTTCCGTCGCAGACTGAAAACTCACCTGTTTCGACTGCACCTCGGCGAATGAAGAAAACTAAATATTTCTGTTCTTTGTATTTTTATTCTTTGTTTCTGTATGTTGCACTTTTGTTTGGCTTATTTGAAGCTATTGTTCTGCACTTCACCTGTTTGAAACTAATGTACTTGCAAGATTCTTGCTGTTCGGAGTTGTATCCTCATGATTGTTTGCACTTATTATAAATCACTTTGGACAAAAGCATCAGCTAAATGAACTGTAATGTAATGTAATTAATCATATTTTGTTCTGCTGATA
The DNA here is from genome assembly GCF_900634415.1 of Cottoperca gobio. Taxonomy (NCBI): domain Eukaryota; kingdom Metazoa; phylum Chordata; class Actinopteri; order Perciformes; family Bovichtidae; genus Cottoperca; species Cottoperca gobio. The sequence goes on along the minus strand of NC_041359.1, from coordinate 5,911,978 downwards.
TTGGCCATTTGACACAATGTATAAAACTTGTATTGACACATATTTACAATGTGTGACGTCTCAAAAACGTCTCAACCATGTGAAAGTCTTACGGAAAGTATTTTTTCTCTCATGCTGCCTTGTCCGAATCACCTTGGAAGGACAACTTAACATTTACACCATGCACGTGTGTGATCGTGGCAGGTGTTTTGTAGGACTAAATGGAAATTGTGACTTTGTTTTTTTTTTGGTTTTGGTAAAATGTCTTAGTTTGTTGAACATGCTGCCGGTGCAGAGGTCCCCTTTGCCCCCTAATGAGTTCCACAGAGAATAAGTGTCATAGTGATGAGAGCAGACTCCCATGTCACCTTGAGGCTGGCTAAGACAAAGAGAAGACGACTCTTGATGTCATATTCACTCTCTCCTTTTCACAAATGGTTAACCCTGGTGGACCGGCTTTATTTTTATAGGCAGATGTCATTGTCCTCAGATAGATAAAAGGTGCAAATCTAACATATGGGGGATGGGGGAAAAAATGTTGGAGTATTTGATATGAATAATGGGATTACAGTTTCATGCTAATGCTTGAATTAATAATAACCACATACTAAGTACATTTTAAAATGATAAAACCCTGGATATCTGTTTAGACGACATTATCTCAAGATTTGCCCAACATATTTGCTTTATTTGCAACAAAAACAAACTAATATGGACATATTATCTGAAAGTCAAGTTAATTGTGTTGAACTGACAGTCGAATGGCTGGGTTTAGATGATAAATGGTCCAAATTTGCGAAACACTACAGAAAAAAGCATTTCAGTAAACTGATAATACAATAAATGATTGTCTTAATGTAATTAATTACCTGGGGATGTTTCATGGTGATAGCTATTAGTTTCAATATTGTTCACCTGTAGTGTCTTGCGAAATGTAAGCATGTTTGCATTTTCTCAAAATCCAGAAATCTCCACTTCAGTATCACTTACATAAACCAAACTTTACAGTTTCATTCCTCTCTATATTCTGAAGCTTTTTACTGAGGGCTTTGTTCATATAGCATTCATTGTCGGATTTATACAACATGTTATACCTAAAAACATGGCAATCTTTGTATTTGTTATTGTTGAAAGTATTTTGTTTTGTGATAGTGATACAAAGAGATATCCAAAATGCCCTCAGTAAAAACCTTTCACCCTAATATTTCAACATAATGAAACAATTATTTGTTAACCTGGCTTTATCCAATGTTCAGATTTCTGTTCTGGAAATGTATGCAAATTAGGAAATAATTAATAAGATAAGGCTTAATTTGCATATTCAAATATACATTTTCAGAAAAGTAATACCAAAAATAATTGTCCTAATGTATGTAATCAAGTGGGGAAGTTTCATGGAAATATATAATATTTTTTATTTTTTATTTTACCATATTCATCTGTAGTGTCTGTCTGTATAATAATATAATGTATATAATATATAATGGCACTGTTAACATTTTTAGTATTTGTATTTGTAACGGATTCAAGCACTGCACCATCTGTTTTCACATCAAGTTGGCGGTAAACTTTAATACAAAAGAGACGGGGACTCTGGCCTCCAATAGCAATTCTTTGACAGGATTATGTGATAATCCTGAAAAATCACCTCTGAGAAACTGAGCTGGGCTCGAGAGGGGATGAAATATGAAATCAAAGTATCCCTTTCTGATGGACCGACTGCTCTTCTATTGGTAAAAGACATTTTGCAAGATCGCTCTATATATAGTATACATTTCAGTAGTTATTCACGGTCTTCATTAACTATACCACAGAGTTTACTGTGGAGCAGTTTGTTCTGATCCACTTAAAGTGCTGCACCTTAAAGCAGTGCTCACCTTGTGTGCTCTGGGGACTCTTTCTGCTCAACCCATTAAGAACACAATAATTCATTTTCAACATAATTTGGCTCTAATTGAACATGTCTGTTATATTCCATTTTTTCAACATCTTTAAGGACACCTGCCTACCTTTATGACAGCTGCGCGGGGGGGGGGGGGGGGGGGGGGGGGGGGCAGCTGCTTGTCACAAAGGGAGGAAATCACAGTTTCCAAATTAAGATTGCAGATAAATGACCTTACAAAGCAAAGGAAATCAAAGAAGTATGGGAATGGGGTAAATTGGATTATTTGGCGTCTAACAGTATATGACTTAAACCAACTGGGGATTCTCTCCACAGTGGAGGAAGTGAGCATTTCCTAAGGCAACAGTCCCACCTGGGACCTCCTGATGATCCATGGGGTGTTCGTAAAAAGCCTTGAAGTTATTCAAGGCTAAATAGATTTTTTTTCTATTAACATTAAGGCTGTATTGCTCTGATTTCAGAGCTTCTATACTGGTTTCAGGCAATCTATTTCATTTCACACAGTCAATATTCTGTATTTAATTTGCAAAGCTGAAAGGTTTGTTAATGTCTGAGGTCTTATTGTCTTATAGTAAACTGGATGTCACAATGATCAAACAATGGTGAACCTAAAAAGTGTTTGGTCAAATCTTCTGATTAAAGAGCTTTGTAATTTATAATATTATTAGAATATTCTTCCTTATATTGTTAAGAATATATATTTTTTCTTCTTTAAAGTAAAATGGTTATTGCTCTGTTCAGTAGCTGTACAATTTACTGTGCTCCTTATGCTTATTGTTTAAATTGTTTTATACTGATACCAAATGACCTTAACTTTATGACCTTAACTCTATAGCTTCTTAGGAGAAATATTCACTTCTTCAGCTGCTAAATTCCACACTAGCTAACTCACTAGTAGCTGGATTTTATTTTTCACTGAAAACTGTCTGTTAATCCACTTAGGGTTGGTAATTTATAACCGGGATAACTAAATCACATTACACAAAATGAATGAATATGAATACTATTAACAGGCCTTATTACATGATTACGTCTTTAAAATATGGCAATTTAAAAATGATGAAGCTTTTTTATGATAACCAATATTATTAACTGATGAAACTCGTGCCCCACATGTTAAACACCTGTTACACCTCAGACACAGGGAAGGAAGACTCATACGCACGACTCCGGACACAAAGGTAAAGTGTAAAAAACAATACTTTACTTCAGTAAAACAGAATATCAAATCAAAGCGCTCACTAGGAGGATATACAGACTTCACTGAAAAAACACACTTCATGAAACACTGGGTCTTGCACATGACATAACAAGACGAACTGACACACAACAAGGGGAGACGGGACAATTTATACAAGAGGTGAGTGGGAACAGGTGGAAACAATCAGGGGCGGGGCAGACGCTGACGATGGAGAGACATCACACCAGGACAGGAAGTAAAGGGATCTGGGTTGAGAAACAAGAGGTAGGTACAAAATAAAACAGGAAGTGACAAGACAACATGAACAACTCAACACATTCGACGAGACATGACAACACCCGTAGATTGTACCAGTACTATGTTTGTGATGGTAATTTGATTTGAACAACTGTAAATGCTGAATATGCAAAATGCATTTTATTTGCAATTTCAAATGTTTCGAGACGTTTAAACAGAAAAATTAATATTAGTGGAACTCAAATTGTTGTGTCTGTGTTAATTTATTATACGGTGCAAAGTTTGATTTTCAAGTAATCCAAAAGTATTCAGATTAGATTTCATGTTATTTGTAATCCAATGGATTACGTAAATATTTACAAAAATGACAATTCATTTTGTATTTAGTACATTTCAAAGTAATCTGACCCAACCCTGTCTATTGTTAATAAAACATGTATTTATAAGTGCAGTGTTAACAAAGAATAAATTACAGCGTTACTTTTTTAAATGCTGCAATTCTGCCACACTTTATTAAGGAATTTTGTTATTTTACAAAAGTATTACATGCAAGATGATTACATGCACCATACTGTAAATATATGTTTGAAGTGGCGAAAGAACAATAACTTGCATAAATAATGATATACCTGAGCTTTACTTTGCTCTTTAGGCAGAAATGAAAGAAAACCTTCGATACAGCATTTGTACAAAATGAATAGTCTTCCAGCTACACACAGGCATCATGAGAAATACCTATTATTACGGACCAATTTGCTTCTTCAGATAATCAATGTTGGGACTGACTAAAGCCCTGCTCCACAGGCTAAATGCTGGAATTGATCATTGATGCTTTCTCACCAATAAGCAGTTTAAAATGACTAATTGGGTGGGGCTAAGAGTAGCCCAGGCTTTTCCTATTAGTGTAATGGTGATATGACATCAGACGTTTTCTGTAAAGCATTGTCTTGTTGTTATTGGGCAAGACAGATTATGATTGGGTTTAGTCAGTGCACATTATGAGATGATCCTTAAGTAGCATTCATAAAGCAAAGCTCCTTGCTGTGTCAGAGTGATAATAAGGGTAGTGATTCATATATACTTTAGCAGTCAAGGGGAGCACCGTATTGGACCTGTATTTTATTTTATTTGTCCTAGCTGTTGGGGATCGTGGATCTTGTACTTCCTTTGTCCCTGCTTACATCAGACGCAGAGCTATGTCTGGCGAATCATTGATATGCCAGCTCTGTTTTTACACATTGTCATTTTATCTTTCTCATTACTGTCATTACTACGGACTCAGATACATCTCATTACAAGGGTAATTGGGACAAACATAAAATCCATACTCCCCCCCCCTTTAAGTTGGATATCTTTCAAATGCTCAAAGTAGATAACCGCTGTGTTAGGTCCACAACAGCTGTTAATATTCCATTATAATATAGCTTCATTCCCACTGATATCTTCCTGACTTAGTGTTTCTTTTGATGGCGTGTTAAAATAGAAAATTAAAACGAGTTCAAATGGTTTTACTTTATCTGCACATTGTCTCTGGAAACCTGGATGTGCACCTGTACAGCTAAGCTTCACACATACACATGAACTACAGTTTAATGTGAATTGCACACTTGTGCACACATATACACACCCTAGAACATCCAAGCACACACACACACACACACACACACACACACACACACACGCACACGCACACACACACACACACACACACACACACGCACGCACACTCAAACTGGCTCCAACTTCTGATGTAATTTTATTTTTAGCTGGTCTTTTTTTCTGTCGGAGCCCCATGAAGTCTTTTCCATCTACAACTTAGTTCCTCAGCCAAATATTGACTTTGGGATCTGATTATTAAGCAATTTCCACAAAACTTCAAATTACTATCTGAACAATTATTTTAAAGACGTTACAAGACCCAGTAGACCCCCAAGGTCTTGGAACTGATTATGCAAAAAGATAATTGCTATGAAGATTTAAAAAAGAATGAAATTGGTTTGACAAACCTATAAGTTGTTAACTACTGCTCAGTGCAAAAGAATACATTTGCTGACAAGGCCACAAAGAACCGGAGCAGAGGAGGCTTTTCCCCGCGTGCCCAGGTGGGCGGGAGGTATTGCTCTCTTTATTATCACAGCTAATGGCGTTCCAGATCTGTCCTCAATTATACGGGACGAGATGAACTATTAATTAATAATTCTTCTGATAGATAAATTGTGCCATGTTCAGCAGATGTGCACTTCTTAGAGATGAGAGGAGGCACAGATGGAGGTTATTGACCAACAGTGGCCCCGCTCTGTGTCTGCTTTTATAGATGTGTGAGCTTTATCTCAGCTTGACACGCTGTTATGTTCCCTGTCCCCCTGTCCTATGCTTTAACTGCCCACGTACCGTCAGCAGGCGTCCATGTTTTCCTGATTTACTGTGTGTAAAGCCAATGTTGCATAATTTGTGTTTTAAGAAAAGATATTAATCCTTCTTCACATTGCAGAAAATGGTTATTTTTTCCCCCTCCCAGGTTAAATGGACACTGCCTGAAAAATGACACATCCTCAAAGTACATTTGAGCAAAGGCCGAGTTGTATAATTTTCCCATAAGCTCGGAGCATTTAAGTGTAGAAAGGAGGAATTATATGGCTATGAATGGCTTCCTTAATAGTGATATCACTTCCAAGAACAAAAGAAGGTGGCTCGGCGATGAGCTGGGGAGTGCGGACGCTACAGCTCGATTGGCCATTTCCGCGGCTTCCATTAAGGTCATGCACTGCGCCACCGCGCCGGAGAGTGCATGAGTGACAACACGGCCAAGACGAATGGAGCACTCTCCCACAAACCTCGTTAAGACTGAAATCGCCTGAAAAATAATAGTTATTAAATTAATTGCAGTCATAATCTCGTAAAATATGTGTCAAAAAATTATATGCGGTTCGATTAACACATAACATGGGTGTCAAATCTGTAATAAAACCCTGATCAATAAAACAATAACCATGTTGTTAAAAGCAGTCATTGAAAGGTGTTGCTGGCAGTTGGCTCCAGGGGTGAGCAACCCTTTTAATATAAACGGATTTCATCTTTCCACCATGTCACCTAAATCACCTCAATGTTTGTGTATACAATTAAAATAAGATAATAAATTGCAGCAATGGATGGATTACGAACGCTCCCTTCGACCCCATACATCAGGCTTTGTCAGTGGCCCAGAAAATGCATGTCTAACAATCTGTTGATTACTATGTGGTGCGAGCAGAGGCCCCAGCGGAGGGGGGGTGATGACTGTAGCAGGATACATTATTTTAACATATTGTTATGTCTAAATCGATAAGTTTTAAACGAGCGCTAACGACTGCTATTAATTAAACTTTCAGAATCTTTTATTAGAAAAGTTACCACTTGTGTGCTTGATTTAATGAATGGTTTATTATTTCATTTTGTTGGCCCTGACCATTATGCCCAAACGACTGGTCTTTTATCTTGAAAAGAAATGAGGCAAGGCATAGTTTATTTGCAGTGTGGAGAAGATGATAACACGTCAGTTGAAGGGCATATTTGTTTTAAAGCCTTGGAGGAGTACCCGTGACTAGTTCTTGATACTATTTGCCTGCCTCTAAACCATATTGAAATCATCCCCACCCCCTTTCTTTCTTGCTATTTGGCCCTTGAGATATTATTATTTTTTATCAGTGTGTTTATATGAAATCATTTGAGTGGGTATGTCAATTTGGAAATTAAATTGTCTGTGCAAGGGAATCATTCAGATTGGAAATTAATGGTATTGCAATTAAAACTTGGGAGTTACAGTATTTGGTAACAATTATGATAATGACTCTAGCTGGAGGTGTGAATTTCACAAGCAGGGGGAGGTTGTTAACACCAGTGAGGAGCTGGAAAGCTAGCAGCAAGTCTCTTCCTCCCAGTGTAACGATACAGTTTTTTTCCACCAGTTTCTTCTAATAGATCAATGCAACTGAGAAAATATCTTGGCTTCTCCTCCTGTAGAATGTGTTATTCCATTACTGAACAGATAAACTGCATTTTGTGATATTGCTGCAGGAAGCTCTTTGCTCTCCAGCTACCATTGACGGAACGTGTCCTACATTGTGCTGTAGTAATAGAGTGGTTTATCAGCTCATGTTGAGAGTAGCTATAGGCTAAGTATGGTTGAGAGTCACAATTACCAACAGACACAACATGCTGTTTGTCTGCTCATGATTAATGCGCTGGATCAATGTTGACCGCTGCAAAGAAGCAGGGTGATGGAAGATTCCTGTGAGATATTTCTTTCTCCTTCTCCTCCCTGTTTTCTTTTTTTTTTCTCCACACACTCTGCTATCATCCAAATTGGATGATCGGTGGGGGAATTCTCCCCCTCTCTGGGGTTTTCACTGTGGTTTGTAGATTTTGCCTTCAGGTTGGAAATTCACTCAAACTGCAGGAGTCCTTTATCCAGAGACTGGTTGTTTTTCAATTGAGCATTAAGCAGGGGTCCAGATGGGGGAAGTATTCCCCTTTTATTAGCCAGGAAACAGTGTTTACTCTGCTACTTGCAATGCATGTCAGCTAGGATAAACCATTAATACCTGTCTAAAATTACTGTAGGCCTGCATCAGATCTGTGCAGTTTGTGTGTTGTGGAATTAACACCCAAAATATGAGATTTAATGGCTAAACAATATTATTCCACTCAGATTTTAATTTTTAATTTTCTTTATTATGACCATGTTTTATACTGTTTCTACTTAAATGAATGACATTTTAGAAATTGTATTGTCATGTTTTTGCCAAGAGTTAGATGAGAAGATTTGATACCACTAAATATGTAGCTGCAGCCAGATGATGGTTAGTTTAGCTTTGGATATAAAGAATAAGAACAGAGGAAAACAGCTAGCTCTGTATCCAAAGGCAATCCACCATCCAGCAACTCTAAAGGTTGCAAATAAACACATTATATCTTGTGTGTTTAACACTTAGCTCTAAGCTAGCTAGAAGCGGATGCACCGACCGTGTGCTATTTTCACGTCTTCCCATTTCGTTTGTACGCAATCAGTCAGACCCGTAAACCACATAAAACGCCAAATTGTATTTTTTATGCAATGGTAGGTATTCCTTTTAATAGAGTGACAGAGTCAGGCTAGCTGCTTCTCTCTGACTGTGTTCAAAATCGCATACTAACGTACTGTTCATGCTAAGTATGAAGTGTGTTCATACTGCATAATATGTAGGCTACATTTTGTGTAAATGCACGGATATATACTACATTAGCAAGAATTTCTGAGTAGGCTATGCTGCACTTACAGCACATACTCAAAACCCACAATGCATTGCGTCCGGCTTTGAGATCGGCCTAGGGCGCCAGTCATGTGACATTTTGAGCCTGGCTAAAAGCTGTTAATATGTCACTAAGTTTTAATAATTTTTCCAGTGAGAAAGTAACCATTTAGATTCCCAATATGTGGTCAATGTATCCAAAAAAACTGCTGTTTGGTTTTTGGAGATGGGACGCTGGTGGGTTGCCTTAAAAACCGGCCCTCCCATCAGTCATGTGATACGTGTTGCTTGAGTTACTTTAGTGTGAACAGTCTGCTGGTAAAATCATACTTAATCGTCCATTGTACGTTACTGATTGAGTATATGGTATGCAGTACGTTGGTATGCTATTTCGAACACAGTCTCTGTTTCCAGGTTTTATGCCGAGCTAAGCTAACCATCTCCAGGCTGTAGCTTCCTATTTTCCATACAGACATGGGATTGGTATCAATCCTCTCATCTATCTCTCAGAAAGATTTTTTGTCGAACCATTCCTTTAATGACCACCACCTCTCATCATGAACATTTAATGTCATTCCAGTGGACACTTTCAATGCAGCTCGATTGTTCCGCTGGATTCAGAGCAGGCCATTAAAGTGACTAGTACGTACACTCATCTCCGATTTCAATGGATTTCAAACAAAAGCCGATCACTCAACATACGTGTCTCCCACTGAAAATGGCATATGTAGTTTAAGTGCAAAGGCCAGCATTGCATACCAGAGGTTACTTAGCAAGATTTTATGGATAGGCCTGCCACACAGTATTTAGATCTAACCCTTTCACGGTTCAAACACATTATAATGTAATATGCTTTTTGGATGGAGCCCAAAAAATGTATTTAAACGACATACAATCCACCAGAAGGAGCGTTCTTTGTTTTTTTACCAGGATGCTGAACGCTGCGCCCCGCAGCCAGAGCCGGAGAATGAGAATCACCCATCAACCTTTGAGCAGATTCAGTGGTCAATAATTGAATGAGTGAATCCCATTGTCCAATTACCCGCATTATCTGTGGATACTCCTCTCATTAAAAGGCTAGGGAGGAAGGAGAATAATTAAAAAGATTTGCAGCATGGGCATTTAATGATCATGCTGCTTTTGCCTGATATACTCTCCAGGACTAGTGAGATCATGTGGGATTGAAGGCAGAGGAGCTGCCCCCCTCCACCAACCCCACACCCTCGCTTTATGCCTGCCTTCCCTGCAGCGCCAACTGGCTCCACTCTGACAGTGAGTGGGCTTCAACCACAGCTCTGCAGGGACAGACTCACACTGTGGCCCTGGAGGGCTCAAGCTGAAACCATACAGGCTTAGTGTCCCATTTGCAAGTTTTCAAATTCACCCTCTTAATGTAAATACACACTGAATATTAAAAAACAGCATGGTACATTAATAAAAAAGTCGCAGTGCCTAAGTGCAGTGTAAACACTTGTAGTAGAGTGCTAAATTGCTGTTTGGCTGGTAGTGCTGCTGGCAGTCGGGACACATACCTGTGGTAGAAATGCCCTCATCAGGTAGAAATTCTTTGCACCATTAAGCTTGTGAGTGCTTTGAGAAATACAACCCCCCTCAACCTCTTCTTCCATGAAGCACGGCTTTAATTAGCGCAATCTCAATGAATAACACCAGTGCAATTTGGTTTGGAGATCTTTCGCCGTAGGGGCCTGCTTAGTTCAAGATGTTTTTTACCTCAGTCTCAGAGAACGCATCACACGGTCAAGTGTGCTCTTGCAGAGCCTTGGTTTTACACTAAACATGCTTGAAGTGTTTCACAGGAAATACCAGAGCACAATGGTGTCATCTGTCAATAGAATGCGCCAACAATTGACAAGTCATCTCAATGATGCAACAGCTGACCGTATTTAGTCATATCTTCTCATTAAGAGCACTTCTGAGACTTTTTTGATAGTGCTCAACCTGATATTTGATGTTTATGGAACTTCTTAAGTGGTGTAAATATTAGTTCAAATATTTCCAGGCAGCTGGCATGGGTCAAGAGGATGTGCTCTGGATGGAGCTAAAAGAGAGCTTGATTGTGTTTTAGGCAACGTTGCCAAAACCGACTGAAAGACCAAACTCACGCATCATTGTAATACAAACAACATCGGAACTACGCAAGTTGTCATCTGAATATCTCTGCACCAATAAGCGTTGTACTCTTGGCAAGGTGTCGTATCAAGATGTTTGTGTTTGCTTTTGTCAGGATATGGACATGTTTTATAAATATGTTGAGTTTGATCATTCATGATAAATCTCTTGGGAAACTGGAAGTTCATTTCTGCTTATTTTTAATGCGTCACCATATTTTCTCCTTTCTCCAAATATTCAATCCTTTTTTTAATCCAAAAACATATATAAATTCAAATATGAGTTAAAGCAGTATAGACAGTAAATGCAAATGGTCCAAAGCAATATTAAGAAAGATACTGCATTCTAAATCTGACATATGCTTTAAAGAATAAGTCTGGTGATGTTCTATATTTTTCTTAAGGTCAACAAACAAATAATACATACACCCTACCACAGTAGTTATTTTGAGTCAATCCTACACTGCCCTGCTGCCGCAGATACTCACTACACCAAATATATGTTTTAATCTGTCGGAGAAAATAGTCCCCAACAAATGGACAGTTTATTCCTGCTTGAGTGAGATTTGATAAAAACTACTGTTTTAGGGAATTACTGAGCATCTAAAAAAAAAATGAAACTCTATTTGTCTCTTCTTGTAGTATGTAGTTATACAGACCGTAATGGCTTTATTTGGGGTTAAGGGGGGGGGGGGGGGGGTTGAGACTTCTGCCGCCACCCTAATAAAGTGGGGATGAACTGAAACTGAACTGAATTTAGTTTTTGGCACACAACACATTTAAAAATGACTTAACACCCCAATGCCAGAAACAATGCCCCCCCCCCCCGTTACTCAGGATAATTCACAGAAATTGATTTATTGTTTCTATTTCCGAAAATAACGGAATGGAATGGAAAATGAAAAATATGTTTTTCTTTTTCTGACCTACCTTGTGACCTATTAAAACCCTGCCTGGTCCCACTCTATACTGTAAGTATAGTATTCTGAATAAACTGCCAGTGCAAATGCCATGGTAACCATTATACATAATGTAAACACCCAAGCAATTGTATATACGTACATGTACAGCCTAATTAGCACCATGACATTATGGTGAAAGAAAATCTCATCTATTTGATCTACAGCTCTCTCAGAATATCCAGTAAGGATATTAATGTTAACTCTAACTAGAGCAAACCTGAGCTAACCCCGAAAATAGCACCAAGTCTAAATGAGCCGATATTGCAGTTATCCACCATGAGGCGGATTCATTAGAGATATATTGTTTCCCACACATCTCTCCTGTGCAGCCTCAAGATATAACGCTGTGTAAAAGGTACCACAAGGAGATTAATCACACTTATTCCTGATCTGTGATGGTGGTGGCAATCCTAACCGGGTCACCTGTACAAAGAGGACTTTGGAGCTGAAATAGTCCAGCTCGCTCTCAAAGTGAGATCCGGCAAAGAGAAATAACCAGAGCAAAATCAGCTGCTGCTGAATCACAGAACAGAGCAACTGGTTACAATGAAGATGAGATGATGTTGGTCGTGGGCTTGAGGATTGATGTATTGTGTGTGTGTGTGTGTGTGTGTGTGTGTGTGTGTGTGTGTGTGTGTGTGTGTGTGTGTGTGTGTGCGTGTGTGTGTGTGTGTGTGTGTGTGTGTGTGTTATTGCACAGTGGAAGAACTTGAAGCATTGTTAGTGGTTAACCTCAGTCATATGTGTTATCATTTTCAATTTCTAGGTTCAGCTTCTCCAGACACTAAATAAACACATTGCCAGGAGATGGGAATAGTCTGTGTTTTATAGTAATACATTTTGCTTTTTTAAACAGGCGGTAATTTCGCCCCCCTAAATTCCTATTTAGGATGGTAGCGTAGCACATACTTCAGAGGTCAAGCACACAGGATGGCAGAGAGGTGTCTGTGCCAGTTGGACTCGGATTAACAATCATCCATTGTGGAGAAATTTGGAGTAGCCCCCCCCGTTCCAGCACCTCTTGCTTTGCCCGGACTCCAGGTCTCTTAACTTTTCAGAGAACAGAGTTCTGTCTCAAAGTTGAGCAGCTCAGGCCAAGGATTTTCCTTAACCTCTTTTGAGAAATGGACCGCGGGGTGAATTCATAAAAGAGCAGTCTGTTGGACAATTTGTCTTTTGACAGGAGGGAACATTGGAAGCCACCAGAGGGTGGTCAGCGGTGAGTGGCACAGGCGTGCCTGGGGCGGTACCTGCAGGCCATTCTTCCTCGTGATTTGTCCTGGATGAGGAGAGAGGAGGGAGCGCGATCTGCCATCTGGCCCCGGCCGGGGAATTGGGTGGTGAGGTGCGGGCGGCGGGTGCGCGGGCGGTGTCAGTACGGCTCCATCAGGGCTGTTTGCGAACAGATGTTCTGTGGTGTTTTTGCTCCAGCACGGCTCAGGAGGGAAGACGTGTCTATCAGTAGTTGGAGGCTTTCAGGGGAGCAGCAGACTCTGACCTTGAGGCTGCCGCATGTCAATCCCTGTCTCCTAAAGCCCTGCGAGAATACAAAACACTGCCCTATTTGGTTAGCAAATAGAGAGAACACTGTACAAAAACAATATATTTCATTTCTGATATCCATTAATTAAAGTTGCTGCTCAGAATAAATGTAATCTTGATAAAAATTCAACCCTCAGTCCACCAAATGTAGCGTCAGTCAGGATTTTTTCAAGCAAGCGATCAGTTTCTCTTAGCGTGTATTATATGCTTCCTCATGAGCAGAGGACAGTGTAAAATGAAAGGACAAGAGTATCCATATCCTCCGTCTCCATCATCCGGATCTCAGCAATCAATAAGCGTTTAATCAGTCAATTATATGGCACTAATTTAACAGCCTGCAGGTAGAGCCATCTCCGAGCACTTCCCCATGAAAATACAGGCTATAGGAAATTTATCTTTTGGAAAAATGTCAGTGCAGAAAATGAAGTTTTCAAAGGGAGGGATTGTGGAAGTCCAAAACATGTCGTCCACATTAGGAGATAGTGAGGACAAACCAGAGAGCTGCAGTTTAGGGGAAAGGGTTAAAGAGAAGATTACGTGCAGCGTGAGCAGGAGAGATTGCAGCTCGAAGTTATTGAAATCTTGTTGAGAACGTGCAAAAGGGAAGAAGCCCCATGGTAGAACTGATCTACAAATAACAGTTCTGCAGAGAGGCTCTTTATTCAGACGATTTGAGCGAGTAAAAAAGAGGCAATGGACTTGATAGTGAAGGGAATATTTTATATATAAAAGATCCGAGTAGCAGCCATATTGTTACAGTATGAGAAAGAGCTTCTTCCCTCTCAGTGTCCATGGTGAACAATGGCTACATTCAGTTTATTATTTATTAAACAAATATCACTGAGATCACATATGTTTGCCAAACCGAACTCTGCATGGCAACAAAATAGTTTATTTGTTCATTAAACTGAAGTGTTTTATTTATGGGCAGTGATTAGAGAAGGCTGTGCTGTACTGATGTTTAGCTAATAGGGAACAAAAACAAGAAACCCAACATAATAGCATAGAGTTTGCTGGCCGACACGGCTTGCCATTTCTGTTGTCAATATTTGAATTGCTGAGGGGAAGTATTGTGGACACGGGCCGGCATCGAGAGTGCAGTCCGGCTCCTCGCTCACCTATAAAACCTAACATCTGTTGAAGCATACATTAAGTTTAAAAATAACTGTACAGAGATCACCGGCTAAAGTACAGTCAACCAGATGTCGTTTTAAAAGTGCCAGATGGAACAATGAAAGCGGGATTGGAAATTAGAAAGCACTGTGAAAGGTCAGATCAATTAAGGAAGCTGCGTTGGCTGCCATATGACAATTAAGGCAAGTTTAAAGCACTTGAGCGGACGGGGCAGCGGAGTGAGGTGGCTGTGGCGGGGAGGAACTTCTTGGGGGCATGGAAACGTACACATGCAGAACGGGGGAGCTTCCTCGGACTGAAGTGCATTTACACCAGGTCAAGGTTAATGACCTGCACAGATAAACCTGATAGAACGCCTCACAGCGCTGCTGACGACCTTTGTCCGTCAGTATTAAGGAGCCAATAAATTACAGCCGTGACTTTAAGTGACATTGAGATTTACTCTGCTCTAATGAGAGGAAGAGAGAGAGACAGTAGAAAGGGAGAGAGAGAGAGGGAGAGAGAGAAAACCTTCCAGATTTAAAAATCAATGTACAAAACACAGAATGTCAGGGGAAAAAAGAAAAGAAAACTAAAACATAGTCGAGGAGATCTACACAAATATCACGTACCTGTTCCAAGCATTATGCTCAAGGTCATGGATATGGATTACTGAACGAGCCTAGTGGACACAGGCCACGAAGGTCTACAAAGAGCCTCTAAATGACTACAAAGACACAAAACCACTAGGAAGAGACTCACAATGACTACAAAGACACACAAGTGCACCACAAAAAGAAGGAGAACAACCAAGAAATACAGAATGACTAAAGGGAGACGCAAGACGACTACGGAAAAAATATAACTGGAAGAAAACTGAAACAACTACAAAGAGTGACAAAACTACAAATAGACACAAAACGACCACAAAGAGGCACGACACTACACAGAGACAGAAAGAGACAACAATAACAAAAAGTAAAAACTACTTTAAAGTCTGTGGGTCCTGCTCCTATCTACGGAAGGTGGTGGTCTGTGCCCCGGGGCCCGCTGTCTAATCATCCATCTCAGGTAGGAAGCATAAACCTTTTATATCCAACAGTTTGGCAAGGAATGGGCCCCATACTTCATTAAATAGATCTTCCCTCCCAGCCACTCTATAGGGAACCTGCTCATAACGTGCCATTGTGCGTAATACCTCTA
The DNA here is from genome assembly GCF_900634415.1 of Cottoperca gobio. Classification (NCBI taxonomy): domain Eukaryota; kingdom Metazoa; phylum Chordata; class Actinopteri; order Perciformes; family Bovichtidae; genus Cottoperca; species Cottoperca gobio. The sequence goes on along the minus strand of NC_041359.1, from coordinate 5,896,442 downwards.
TCCGCTCAAAAGCGGATAAGGTGGAGGGTTTCCAGTGGCGTGGCGTTATCCTGCTCCCTGTTATCATAGCATGATTTCTGCTGTTTTTACATTTCAACATTGTCTAGTAGTAAACCCAAGAGACATAATGTGGAACTTTTGACAAAGTGTATTCCAAATATCTTACTCATGAATACAGTTATTTCAGCCCACATTGCTGTCCGTTTTGTCACAATTGCATAACATATGTTCCCACTTTTCTATTACGTCTCCATCATGTACTGTATCGCTTTTTTTTTGTTTTAACTCTTGCTAATTTGGAAGGAGTCCAGTAGGATCTATTTAATATCATATTTAAAAAATGTGTTGTGACAGTGTTTCACATGATTTATAATACCATCATGTTTTTTCCAGTTATCTTCCCGGGTCCAGGTCCCTTATTCAGCTTATTTTTAGGGCCAACCAATTTTGCCATACTTCTAATATATTCATACAATTGTGTAGCTCCTCTAGTTCTATGTCCAATCATAAGTGAAAGTTGAAATCATTTATTTCCTAAACCTTTTCCATACAAAACCATATAACCCTGATGTCCCCCCTCATGTCACTCATGATTCCAACATGATATCAGTTAAAAAGCACCTCCTCCAGCTGCTCCAACCTTTTATTTCATGTCCTGAAATCAAGCTGTACCGTGTGTCTGCTGTCCCAGATGGCTCCCTCAACACCCACGAGTGCACATGAACCACAAGGGGGCAATATTTGCATTGTTTGTCTGCCTCCTCCCCAGGCACACACACTGATTTACATTTATGTTTTGCATTTGCACATTTGGATCAAGTGCAGTTTAGCCGTTCATTTACATTGCAACATGTTAACAGAAACCCCGATAAGCTGTTTCCTGTAGCGACAACAAGCTCACACTGTCTGACTATAACAGGACCACAGGCTCTAATAATAATTTACAGACTAAAACAGCTGCTTCTCTATTACATCCAGTGCTTATCTGTACTTTTAAGCAATGTCACAACATCTGTTGTCTTGCTCCAGTTTCCTTTGAACTGTGATTAACAAGTCATTGTTCTAAGTGGTCAAGCATGCAGTGGTACAGTGTGGAACGAAGCGCTGAGAGCCAAGACATCTTTTTCCACTCTTAAACACTCTGAACAAGACCATTTAGGAATTTCTTACACAATTTGTTCAGTTGATTCTTCCGAAAGTTCTGCTGTAAGCACTTTCCGAGTGTGCAAACGGAATTATTCATCGCATTAACGATAACATAAATGCAGCGGAGACAGAATTTAATGCACCCGTGGAGATTACCTTTATTTACTCATGAAAAAGAATACATTGAACTACTTTTTCTTTCTCTGTAAAAACGATTCTTTTGAACTCTGTCCCCACCACACTGAGAAGGATATATGTTAGGTCTGCTAATATCCCCATTTGCATGTCCTTAAAATACAGTTTTAATTATAGATAAGGCTAACCTGTGATAGAGCCACCTCTCACAGTATGTTGTCACTGTGGCGTTTTATAGATTAATGTTAATAAAGTTCTCTTCAGGAAGATAGTCAGAAAAAAGTCAGTCACAAAATAAAAATGTTCACTCACACCTGTTTTACCGTCGCTGTACTAAAACGCAGTGTTAGTTAATTTCTGTTAATCTGAGCTGTAGCCTTTTGTCATTTTCCAAGAAGAAAACAGCTTTGAGTTAAAGCTTGCAGCAGGTGCATCACCTCCAGCTCTGTATGCATCCGCTGTAACCGTGCACTGGGCTCAGACTGGGCTCTTCTCCCAGTGTTTTGTCTCCATTGATTGTTGCGCCACTCTGCTGGAATGTGGGAATTAATTAGACAATTTGTATAATGGACTTAGGCACATAAAGACACGCGGGGCTCGGCAGAGTGGCGGCATCCTGCGGCTCCCATTGTCCTTGAGGAACTCTCATCCAGATGTTCAAACGGATTGGAGGCTGACCTCTCACCCGCTCCTAATTATCATCTGAATGACAACATGGCCCAGATCAATAGTTCCCAGTCGCAGTTTGAAGATCACAGATAAGACGCCACCTTGTTGTCAGAGAGAAAAATGCTAATGTAATTAATGTTCAATAATCCTCTGGCAAAAGATCTGCATGTGGATATTAATGCCACATATTTAGTGCAAACAGGCCTGTGAGCGGGAAAACACAGCGACGTGGCAAGCAAGGTTTGAAAGGTTTCTGATGCAGTTTGAGTGGACATGCAGTATAGTGGAGGGAAAGTGTAAACTGGAGGAGACTTCCTGTTGAAAGTGCAACTCATGATGAGGTCAATGAGACTCTTTAGAGCGGTGTCAGACTCCCTCCCTGCGCTGAGGGTGCATGTGTGTGGTCAGCTGCTGTGCTGTAGACACACACCGTGAGCATCTCTGCTGTCATCTCAGATGCAATGTGACTCAGTAAATCACAGATTGTACTTTCTCTTAGGAGGTATTTTAACCCTTTCACATCCAGTTTGCTTCCCATTAAAGTAGCTTTAAAGGACCAAACTGTCTGACACTATCACATTCTACATCAGCGTCTCACAGCCAGTGGTGGAATGTAATGTAAGTACATTTACGCAATTATTGCCACTTAATAATTGGATTCTAGGGCCGGGCAATATATTGATATCGTGACACGAGACTAGATATCGTATTACATTTTAGATATGGTAGTATGGGATAACTGTAAAGGCTGCATTACAGTAAAGTGATGTCATTTTCTGAACTTACCAGAGTGATCTAGCTGTTCTATTATTTGCCTTTACCCACATAGTCATTATACCCACGTTACTGAGAATTATCTATCAAATCTCATTGTGCAAATATTTTTATGAAAGCAATACAATATCAATATTGTCGCAGTATCTATATTGAGGTATTCAGCCCAAAAATATCATCCTGTTGGATTCCACTACATTTTAAAGGGACGTTTAGTGCTTTTTTACTACAGATGCTTTGCAGATAAAGATTTAGCTTACGAAACATATAATCATCTCATAAAATATGATGAATTGTTATTTATTAAACTACCCAACAGTATAAAAAGGAGGTAAAGGCAGCTCCACTCTGCATTAAAATGCTGCTTAGAATGATGCACCTGTAATAATAATAATCCAATAATGTAATATATAGTAATATATCACTCACAGGGGCCAATGAGTACTTTTGCTTTAGCTGGATGTAGTTCAGCCTGGACTCCTAAAAAATCCGTTCTCATACAACAAACCTGCATTGTCAATTACATTTTGATGGAAACGTATTTTGTCATACGTACATAACGTACTTAACTTATGTACTTAATTTACGTATGTAACTCAACTTACAGCAAGACGTATTTACGTGGAAGAAATGTGACAAATGACAAATGTTCCATATGAAAAATAAATGCTCCCATAAGAGCCGAGTATGAATCTCCGTTTCTTCCCTTTCTCCGCCACTCTGTTGCCTTCCAGCCTTGCTGCCCTGCAGCTGCTAATGACACTGACCTGCCGATGACATAGATACCTACAGGATCCTCTGCCCAGCCTCCATCCTCTTCAAGGTGTGTATTTTTCTTTTTGATGTCGACCCAGCCGCCACCTGCCACAGCTCACGACTCTCTGACTGACTGAGTTCATGATTAACTTAATATTTTTTTTTATCTTCTAAACCTCTGCTCACAACAATGCTTCCCACTGAGGCAATAGCAATTTCTCTGAGAAGCTGCACTCCTCATGATTCAAAATCATAAACGCAGCGTGTGTCAATGAGGATCCCAGCCCTGATTTCTGGAATAAAACAGGTAGCGGGGAAATAGGCAGAGATGCCCAATTAAAGAAATTGTTATTGTGAAATAGCACTGGATCTCATCGGGATTTTGCTTCAGTAACTATCCCATTCCATCTTAAATGATCTATATGAGCAGTGAAGAGAGGAGGGAAGGGGTGTTTATATGTGTGTGGGAGGGTGTGTTCGTTACAAGATGGAGAGAGATGGAGCAATACAATTTATTCCTTAAGTGAGGTAAAGGCCATATTGCCTACCATTAACAGAGCACAACGTCGGGCTGATAATTAAGTAATCCATGAGAGCATGAGCAATATAGGACAATCACAAACATCCTCTGCTGCTTTGCCACATCAAGCCACTCGTCGCTTTTTTCTCCCCCCCAACATCATTTTAGATTATGCTGGAAAATATTATTGCATTGTGATTTGAAACTGCTGCAATAGAGAAAATGTTCTGCTCGCAGCTCCAAACTAATGATACTGGTGAGATGAACTCATTTCAAAGACGCGTGTCGCCTGTCTTTCTAATCTGCTCCCTTTCAAAGCTTTAGCTTAATATCAGATTGAATGGAGGAAAGTTGTTGGTTGTTTTTAATTGTTGGCATTTGAGGTTTGATGCATGTATTTTAAATGTGCGTGATTCATGAAGCAGAGTTACCAATATAAACTTTATTTAAATGTAATTCAAGTCTGAGTTTTAGTTTGGAAGCAATTCCTGATAATGCATGCAATAAAGAAATATGTGTTTTGTTTTGTTTTGTCATTTTAAATCTCCACAAAACAGGTTTTTATGTTGAAACATGACGTTTTTCAAATTAAATTCCCAAATTTTATGATTAATAAGACAATATTTGAACCTTTTTTTTATTGGAATAGATCATACTAATAATTCAATGAAGTTTTAGTGACACTTGTTTACACTACACAATATTAAGTGTGAATTTGTTAACCATGATTCTAAAATGTTCACATAAGCAGAAATGTTACAATAGATGTTAAAGTGAAATTTCTATTTTAATACATTTAATACATTTAATACATACACTATTACATGTTGTGTGATCAAAATGAAATGTCATGATAGAAAAGACTGGATGTAGTGGAAATGTCAAACAGCACTGGTGAGCACTGATGAGCAGCATGTTGCAACATTGTTGGTTAAAAAGGTGAATTCAAGTGTAGATCCACAGGGAAAAAGAGTAAAACGCTCGAGCATGTGGCAGTTCTCACCTATCAAGGATTTCAGATTTCAGCTGATTCAGTGACATCACTGATCGGGCGTGGGTCCAACACGATTTAAAGTTTGAAGCCATCAAGATCAGTGTAGTAAGAGCTTTTCTAAATATAGGTCAATTAGTGTAGGTTGGACGTTCCCATGCAACTAAAATGTATCCTGGATTAGGTTTCCATGGAATTTTCTCAACATGTGGTTAACATTGTAAATTAAAAGAAAACAAAAAAGCAACAAAACTACTTGTTTAAGTTTAGTAAAAGATCATAGTTTGTTTGATCTGTAAGTATGTTTGTGACGCAACTTGATTTACGTCCGTAAATTGAAATAAGTCCAAATTGACTTTGCGCTTCACACAGGACACAAACTGCTGTCTTCTGGGTGAAAGTCCTGTGTTTGTTGTGTGAACTTTGATTGTACTCTTATTTGTGATAAAATCTGTATCCAGTCTCATCGTATGGTAACGTAATCTTTAGCAGACAAGGCTGTAACTTTTACTACAATCCATCACGTGTCTGTTCCATCACATTTATAAATACAGTGGTGGAAATGATTGTGGTAGAAATTACACTTTGTCTACAAACCCCAGGAAATGTTAGCATGCTAACAGCAGTCCTAGGGTTAGCATTTAACATACAAAAAATATATAATATGACATTTTCTCATTATTTTAAATTCAAAGGAAATTTGAACGGCCTGGAAATGACAACAAATCAAAAACCTCTTGACTGAACACATATCTATTTTCATCTTCTGCCTTTTATTCCCCATCTTGGGACTTCTTTATTTAACCAGTGTCACATGACCTTTATCTGCAGTGTAGTGGAAACGACAGTGATCCCAAGAAATACCTGTAGGTGCTCATATATACTAAAGACTAAAAAATATATTTTACATATTTTTATATTTATGGTGTGATTTGTATTTTTATACTATAACAACATTTGATTGGAACAATTGTTCATAGTCTGGCCTATACATAGACTATAAAGCGGAACCATAATATATGAATAAATGTGAGCAATTTATTTTTAGATATGTCATTTATTTAAGATTAAGTTTATTGAGCTAAAGAATTAAATATAAAAAAATCATTATTTCACTTTGTTCTTAGTTTGTTTTATTTGCTTCTGGCACTTGTAGAGAAATGGACAACATCTCACTCTGCACTTCATCATGTTGGTCCAGTTGACGCTGAAATATTTATCCAGATTGCAATTTACAACAATCCACAATTTCCGACAGCTGTCTGTATCATCCATCTCCCCGCTTGTCCAAATGCATTTCCGTTGTTTCTTAAAAGAAATTGAATCATGGGAGGTTAAGGACAAGACTCTCTCTCTCTCTCTCTCTCTCTCTCTCTCTCTCTCTCTCTCTCTCTCTCTCTCTCTCTCTCTCTCTCTCCCTAACAAACGGTAACATTTTAATTCTTGCTTTCATCCCTCAAGACTGAAAATACAATTTCATGATCACCTCGCTGCTAGAGCCATGTTTAATAATTCCCAATTATGCAGCCAGGCACCTAGTCCACACAGCGTGAGCCCCACCATGCTGCCTGAACAGCAGCTGGCTCGCTGCTCTGTGTGTGTTCAGTCACCTTGATATCATCGATGAGCATGTTCCCCCATCTTAGCAGGTTACAACGCCGGGACCTATGCTGTTGTTTTAATAATACAGCATGGTATTGTCCAGGAGGGAGTTTACTGTGTCTCCCACTCCATCCTTTTTTCTCCAATTTGTTACGCAGTTTACCCAAACATGGAACATGGAGCGTTTCCGGCCCTGAATGTGGCGGATGCATTGACGCACAGGGACAACTTGCACTTATTGTGGGAGAAGGAAACACACTCCCTACAAGAGAAGTGAAAGTGCCTGTATTTACCAGTTTCAAATGAAAAGCAGTTTGTCCTTATTTCAAATGTTCCCACTGCACTCACATACCTCCACAATTATTGAACTGGGAAATGGGCTTTTCAAAAGCTGAGGAACAATAATGTTATTCAAGCATTCAAGCAAGTGAACTTTATATATGTAGAGTGATAGTGTCTTCCTAAGTCTGTATTGTGCATTTTTTAACTAAAAAGTTACACCGCTGCTGATAGAGGCAATGTCCGGTTCTGAACAGTAAAGCCAATGGGGAAGTGCCTTAAACTTGAATTATTTCAAATGAACATTTACGTAACATTGCAAAAATAAGACACATCCTGTCTCAAAATGATGCAGAAAAACTAGTCCATGCATGTGTCACTTCAAGGCTGGATTACTGCAACTCATTGTTATCAGGTTGTCCCAAAAAGTCGCTTAAGACTCTTCAGTTGATCCAAAATGCAGCGGCACGTGTATTGACTAGAACAAGGAAATGGGATCATATTACTCCTGTATTAGCTGCTCTGCACTGGCTCCCGGTAAAATACAGAATAGAATTCAAAATCCTTCTCCTGACTTACAAAGCAATTAATGGTCAGTCTCCAGCATATCTTAAAGATCTCATAGTACCTTATAAACCAACTAGAGCATTGCGCTCCCAGACTGCAGGGTTACTTGTAGTTCCTAGAGTCTCTAAGAGTACAATGGGAGCCAGAGCCTTCAGCTATCAAGCTCCTCTCCAGTGGAACCAGCTTCCAGTTTGTGTTCGGGAGGCAGACACACTCTCCACATTTAAGAGTAGGCTAAAGACTTTCCTTTTTGATAAAGCTTATAGTTAGGGCTGGCTCAGGTTTGCCCTGGATCAGCCCCTAGTTATGCTGCTATAGGCTTAGACTGCCGGGGGACACCTCCCTGCTCTATTCCTCCTCCCTCTCCTCTTCTCCCTCTCTATCTGTATGCATTTATGTAAATGTATGTTACTAACTCATCATCCGGGGTATCATCCCCGGAGATTCTGTGTCTCTCATGTGGCAGGTTGCCACTGATAAAGTTTACTTCAGTATCAGGAATCGTGGCTACGCCTGCTGCCCTGGTCCTGCTGGAAGCCTTTTTGACATTTTCCTGGATTCATCCAAACTTTCTCTTTTTTCAACACAACATCATTTCTGTCAAATGTTGTATTTGTACTATGTTGTTTATAGTATTAGTATACAGTTGCTCTTCCTGAGGTTTCTTCCATTGTTCCCCCTTTAATTGTGGGGTTTCTTTTAGGAAGTTTTCCCTTGTGCAATGCGTGTCGTATGCTGTACAGTTTGTAAAGCCTACTGAGACAAATGTATAATTTGTGATATTGGGCTATACAAATAAATTTGATTTGATTTGATTTGATTCAATAACAATACGTCATATTGTACAAGCTAATGCTATGTTTTGTATGTAAAATGTAGAGTCACAAATAAATATACTGAAGTAAAAAGTACACTATTTCCTTCAGTATAAAGTTACATCAATTTGTACTTTGTTACATTTCTCTACTGCTTTAACACCAGACAGCACTCAGACTTTGCACTCATAATGGTCACATCAGCATACATGCAAATAAAAACTCTAAAATCATACCACACAGAGTATAACCCAGAATAACAAAACAACAGGAACAAGTTAAGATTTTTGAAAGAAAATAACAAACATAAACAGTGGAAATTGCAATAAGACCTTCAATAAGCAGTAATTAAGTGAGTGACCAATAAGCAGCTAAACTCAGTTAATACTGAAGACTGGAGGAGGAGGATGTGTTTTGCTATTGTGTTTGAAAATGTTTTTCTTTGCTCAGTGTGTCTTCTGCATTTCCTTCCTGCTCTTTGTTCCTCCGCTAAACATATCTTTAAGTCACCCTAGGTGTCGCAACGGGACGCGCTCTCACCCTCCAGCAATGCCTATTATCAGACTACTGCCTCAGCGTATGATGTGTAATGCCACATTACAACATCAGCTTGTGGTTTTGTTGTTTTTGTTTCATGGTTTGGGACTGAATATTAGCCAGAGAACCCACATGGCAGCTACGCTTTTCTTGCTTTTCTAAATCAATACCACCTTAGCTTTAATGCATGAGTCCTAATGAATGGGAGGGTATGCAGGAGGGGGGTAGGTAGAGGTGGGAGACATAATAAAACACACACACACACACACACACACACACACACACACACACACACACACACACACACCTGTAAAGTCAGTGCCTGAGCATCCATTACATTACACAGTGAAGCTATTCAGGAATGAAAATATATCACCGTGACTGGCCAGTTATGACACAATACAGTTCAGTTCTTTGTTTTTCTAAGCTGTCTTTCTTTTTCTTTCTTTCTTTTTCTTTTGCCTTTAGCATGTCACCTTTAATACCGCACTCCCTCTCCATATGGAAGCAAGCTCAAAATTAGTGATTGCAGGTTACGTAGAGGTCAAAAGTCTGATCAGAACCATATGTTCCGAACATTATGTGAACATTTTTCACGTCAGTCCTCGTGGAAATCAATCCTCGCAGTGACCCACCCATGTGCTCTAAAAAAGAAATTGTGGAACTTATTACTATCCACTCGCATGACATAAAAACACGAAGAGCAACATGTGCACGAAAAGTATTGTTCACAAGACACGCCTTAGGGTGCACGACTGTGAAACTTTGATCCACATTGAAGAAGTTGCATGCCTTTCCTCCATCATTTGTTTCTTATGAATGGTGCAATCTTTATTGTCTAATATTGCTTGTCAAAATCACATTTTTCTCCATATTAAGCGGCGGGAACTTGATGACATTTTTGATTCAGAGTGTCATTGCATTCACATTTCCTGAAAAGATCTGAAACACAAAATGTGTATTTGTCGAAAAGCACAGCAGCAGCCCTGTATGGGTGTGTGTGTGTGTGTGTGTGTGTGTGTGTGTGTGTGTGTGTGTGTGTGTGTGTGTGTGTGTGTGTGTGTGTGTGTGTATGACTTACAGCAGGGAACAAGAATGTGCTCATGTACAGTGTGTGTGTGTGTGAGGTCAAGGGTGTGTGTGTGTGTCCAGGCGTGTGTGTGTGTGCAGTGGCTCTTGTTCCTTGTTGTGTACCGGCGTGCAGGGGCCTCTTCAAAGCAATCTCTATCCATATGGTGTTGTGTGCTGTGAGCAGGTCAACTTGCAGCACAACTTTGGAGAGGGGGATTTTCCCCCTGCCCATTGTCTGTCCACATGAGCCCGCGGAGAGAGCCTGCCGCTTCCAGGGCATCACCGCCAGCCCCTAATATGGCAAATGAATGCATGAGCGAATACAAGGGTGAATAACTGAATGAATAACCAAAGACAATTTACATAATTGCACGTAGGGTATGTATTTTCGAACGTTTGAGCGACTATTTGCATATTCACACTCTATAGAAATTATTCAGTCAATACTGTAGATCCATCATGTAAATACAACTTCTTTGAATTAACGGAAAAGTGGGAGGGGGGGAGGGGGGCTCTAACAATAATAATTTTAATGATGTTTTATGCCCTGAGGAAAGATCTCCTCCCAGCCTCTAGAGCATATTTCTACCAGAAGAGTGTAATCCCAAAGATTCAGTTGTGACATGTTTGTTTAGTAGGTGACAGAAATACATACATTATTAGTCCTGATAATGTTGCTAAGACCTGGGGACACCTGATGCAGGTTGGGCAGGACGCATGAGCAGTTAAATGATCAGACAGGTTTTAAACAATCCAAAAGTTCAAAAGAGCATTTGACATGTTTGCCAAGGGGGAAAAAATTAGTCAAGCAATAAAATGTTTTTTGATGTTTTATGCCGTGAGGTAAGATCTCCTCCCTTGTGCAAATGTTGTCAGAGTAATAGTTATCCCAAAAAATGCAGTTATCACGTATTTGCTTAGCAGGTAAATATAAAGAGAGAAAAAAAGAAGTGTGTTCTATCCTTTTTTCTTCTGTGATTTCTTTCTCTGTGCCCGCAGCATTGATCTGAGCACAAACAAACCAACCGTTTCAAATGTCAAGGGGTCTTTGTTTCACACGCATGATCACAGTTTGCGGAAACTCCTCGCAAATTGTCGCCACTGCCTTGTTGCATCATTTGAAGTGCTATTTTCCTTCACCCTCCTTTGTGATCAAGACAGACCCTGGGTTTATTCGCGCCGACATCGTTTTGAACTATTCAAAAGTGCCTCTATCACTCCAAGTTCCTTTTGTTGTTGTTTTAGGCGGGATGAGAGGCCAGTTAACCTTCACATCGCTTGCTCCAGAATGAATGTAGGTTGGTGGGTTGGTGGTGGTGGAGGGGAGGATGCAGGGGGTTGAAGTGAAGAGAGTGGCAGATGAAGAGGGAGATGGGGGAAAAAGGCGGGTAGAAAAGTGTTAGTGTGCATGTGTGTATGTGTGTGTGTGTGTGTGTGTGTGTGTGTGTGTGTGTGTGTGTGTGTGTGTGTGTGTTGACCTGCCTACCCTTCACCTTTTGTCTCACTGTGTGGTGCTGTTGTGAGTGCTGGAGGAGGACATGTGAAGAGAAGAGCCGGACTCTGGCCAGCAGAATGGCACCCCTACCTGGGTTTTCACAACCCCCCCTCTTTTTCTCTTTCACTCTGTCTTCCTGGCCTGCAGCTATAAAACACATGTTTTCTCTGTTAGGGAGGGGTTTAGAGCAGAGGGGAACCAAACACATCAAAAGCCCAAGGATGGAGTATGTAGTTGTATTTGACCAGGTCAGTCAGCGTTGTCAGTTTTTACACTATGCACTGAAGAACGGCTCCCACACTTCCCTCAATCATCTCATTTTGCTGCTCTCCGAATACGAGGCTTTATGCCTCATTTTGCTTGTCATACTTAAATTTCTCTTGTTTGTCAGCCGTAATTCAGCATTTCATGAATTAGTCATGAGAATAACCGCTTTCATTTAGAGGCTTTAACCTGTGTGAAATCCTCCTTGGCTGACTTGGCAGTAGCACACGCACGCACATGGACGCACATATTGGGTGGGTGCTGCAGGCAGGCAGTGTGGAGCCACGCTCGACTTGCAGCTAGGGCTCTGTCTACAAACGGGGGGAATGTAAATGAGATGGCCTGCAGTCCTGGGGGGGAGTGGGGGGGTGCGCCGCTGATCACTGTCCACCACATTAAGCACCACTCATTCCCTCCCGCTCACACGCACAATCATCTCATCATATGCAAAATAGGAGCCTTCAGTGTGAACAACAACAACAGCCGCACTAATGAAACACTCGCTTTTAATGTGCTGCTGAGTAGCATGTCATTTGTTGAAGATGGAAAGATGTTGGATTTAAAAAATGAATATCATCAAAGTGGAGACTCACTGAACACGCAGTGCAGATTATAGTTCTGCATGCTCTGTCGCCTCCACAAAGGTTACGGAAAAACTACTGGCCCGATTTTTATGAAACTTGGTGGAAGGGTGCAGCATGGGCCGAGGAAGAACCCATTCAGTGTAGGAGAAAATCACAGGGTGGGTACACGCATTATTTTTTGCATTCGTTATCGTTGCAAGATAACTGCCTTTTGGCTTTGGCAGAGGTCTGCGCTCTCCATCTTCAATTTAAAGGAGGATTTAGGTTATTTACAACTTAGATATTTGGCCATCATTTATTTTACTCATCATAATATTGTACTCACCACTAAGTGCAACGATTTGGGAGCACTGACAAAAAAAAATCCAGTTGGGGAAAGAAAGAAAATAGTTCCTACATGAAACTGCGCACAACAAGGTCTGTGGATGATCTTGAGTAAGCGGGTAATTATTCCTGGAAAGACACATTGTTGTTGAGTTTTCAAATGTATATTTTTGGCGCTTTGAGCACAAGACGCTGAGCGCCATCTAGTTTCATTATATTCAAGAGAAGGCCGACATCTTTACGGTCGACATCTCAAACACTGTGTGACTCACAACAGAACAATGTAAATTGTTAAATATTACTACAGCTAAGAGGAAAACTAAGCATTTTTGATTTGGGGGTGAACTGTCCCTTTAACCGTTTCCTTGGTGTCAATCTTCACATCTAACTTTCAAGCAAGAAAGCAAATAAGCTTATTTCCCAAAACCTTAACAAAGTATTCCTTTAATCACGCTTTAGTTGCCACAAGGTATTTTAGGATATAGAACAGCAAAAGAAATATGACGTCAATGAATGTTCAGTTTAAATATTTTAGTTTGTTAATTGAAAGGTTTTTTTAAACGTAATCCGGGTAGCATTACAATTCTCTGAAAACATATTTGTTGCAGCATAAGAGTAGTATATAGTACACATTTTCAAAAGAAAAGGTGTAATCATCCTTTAAGGAGACAACAACCTTGATGAATTTTGGAAGCATACTGTAGGTAGAGATTAATGCTGATAGCAGACACCTCCTTTGCTGGTTTGTCAATACAATCGGCTTTCGGTCATAGATGCAGTCGATAGGAGCACAGAGAGGACTTTGACCCGGCAGAGATCCTTCAGGAGACTCATAATAGCTTGACAGATTCTGACAATACCTCAGACAGCAGCATCACATATTTATCAGTGACAAATACAGCAAAAGTATACACTTCTTGTGTACTTTCCTCAGATTTGCCCTCCCATTCAGCAAACAAGAGCTCCTGCTGAGGTTATTTACAGCGACTTCTGCAACGGTTAACACATTTGTACTCCCTGAATGCCTCATTTATTAAACTGTGTCGGCGCAATTTGTTCACTTAGCTACATGCCTACCTATTTGTTCCTTTACATGACAGGGTAGAGCTTCCTGTCAGGAGTGTTTTTGTTTCCTCTTAGCATGCTTCCAGCATTCAAATGTGCTGATCACACAGAGCGCAGCCGGGCGAGAGAGGAAGGGAAGGGAAGGGAAGGAGAGTAAGCAGACTGGAGTAAACAACGCTTTGGCTCTTTAAATAAAACATTTGTTTGTGATTGAGGCTTCATGATGTGAACAGCATGACCTGTTTTACTGGGAGTCTCCAAACAGCCAGCCCGTCGCCCTCGCAGAAACAGATCCCATCTCTCTACCCACAGACTCAGGGCCTATTTATATTGCATGAGAACAAATTTTTTTGACAACTTGAGTGATAGATTTGTACAAGGCCCAAATGTTTTTTTTTTTTTTCTGCAGAGGCTCTGTCTGAGTGACATAAATTGCTATTAATAAAAATTTTAACAATACATGGCAAATGAGTTTTTCCTGTTAACATGGTATGAGCAGGAGCAAATGGTGCTTGTTGAGGGCTTACTGGGAATAGGGCTCTGTCTGAGTCAACATTTGAAGAAAGAAGGTTGGGGAGGAAAGAAAGCATGTGGTGCTGTGTTCTGTGCACGAACATGGACAGTTAACAACTGAGAAAACACAGCCCAACTGACAGAGGACAGCTCACCGACAGCAAGTCATTCATCATATCTCACATCCCTGGTTTTCACTCTAACCAAACTGCGAGGTATTCATTAATGGAGGAGTTTATGCTTAATCGATTGAATATACAAAATGTTCAGGAACACTTTTTTAGAAAGTACTCAGATAAATTGAATCCAGGTAAAAGACATTATTCTTTATGGATTTTCCTTACTAAATCAATATCAATGACAGAAAAGTAGATGCAAATGAGTTGCTAGATAAGGATTTTGAATGCTTACATCCTGAAAGGGAACTGCACAAATTGTACACATGAAGGTTACGTTGGGAGTACTTAGTTTCTGAAAACAGTTGTATAATGTCTTCTTGGTATATGGAGAATCTTGAGAAATTAACCCTCAAGCCTGGACAAATATATGACTCACAAACTGGAAGTGTGGTGTTCGGAGGTGGAAGACGTACTTACGTAAAAGTAGCAGTAACACAGTGTGAAAATAGTCTGTTACAAGTAAAAGTCTTGCATTCAAAATTTAAAAAATACAAACGTATTGACACAAAACAAACTTAAAACAGCAAAGGTAAAAGTACTCATTATGCAGAATAATCGATTTCAGAATAATGTATATTTTATGTGTACATCTATTGATTTTGCAGTTGGTAAAGGTGGGTGTAATTTTAACTATTTTATATCGTGCTGGGTAGTATACAATTATCTACTTAGGTCTTGTCTTATCATAAAACATCGAATTGATTTGTTTTGTAGTGTTAATCTGAATCTGTAACCAGTCACTGAATGTATTAAATAAATGCAGTGCAGGAAAAAGTACCATATTAGCCTCAGAATTGTATGAGTTTAAAGTAGCATAAAATATCAATATTCAATCAAGATTGTACTTAAGTTGTGCATTTGTGTAAATTATATTTAAAACAAAGACTGTGTACACTTTTGTTTTTATCTCTAAATCTCATCCCTCATTTCTTATTATTCATTTTTTGTTGGGTCCTCATTAAAGGCTGGCCGTGTTGTGAACAGAGTACACACACACACACACACACACACACACACACACACACGTACACACACACACACACACACACACACACACACACACACACATGCTGGCGGACTGACAGCAGCAGACCAGGATTCCACAGTTGGATCTCCCCTCTGAGTATTTCGCCTCTCACTTTGTGCTGAAATAATTAACTGCGTGCATGTTTGAAGGCGGGATTACAGTTGTCTAATTGTAGTGAGCGTTGTCATGGAGACTATCAGGCCATCGGTGAATAAACAGCCTTACTTGGCAGTGTTTGGCTAAAACGGGGCTTTGTGCAGATGTCAGACACAGATTTATGATGGTGAAACAGATTATATTTGGCAGGAAAATCAATAGGCTGACCACTCTGGACTGGCTGCTTATTTTGATAAACAGCTCTGTGGATGTAACCTGCCCAGAAGCTTGTCTCCTCATCTGTTTGCTCTGAGAGCGTGAATTAATGTAAAAGTTTACTTTCCAAAGCAGCATAGTTGGGTTTAGCACAAAAGTACCCTTTATTGCTGTAAGGTTCATGAATATTTATGCATTTTCAAACTATATTATACGGCATAAGCAAAGTAACATTCGTTTTTTGATTAAGTTAAGAGAAAAAAGACAAACTTTTTCCTTTAGGTAACTTGAGTCCAATACAGAAATACTGAAAAGAGTTTGAGACATTTATCAAAGGAAATACAACAGACTAATAAAATGCAGGTTTGGGTATTTCACTTTAAGGAAATATCTCATTAAGTTGTCATGCATAATCACATCATGCAGAATTTATGGAAATCATTTGCAAACATCTGGAAAATAAGACACTGGTTCTGTGCTTTCATTTCAAAGACATCCAGAAGTCAAAGAGAAAAAACCACTGATGACAGTAACAGTTATACTATAATGTCATGATGACATTATGGAGGCTACAGTTTGTGTCTGCACAGTAGGAGTATGCAGTGAATAGTTGTGGAGGAGGAAAAGTGCCATGGATAGACAATAATACAGTGTTAATAGTTTCATAACCCTATAGAAGCCAAACATGTGTAGCAGTCGACATTTAGAGGGAAAAGTTCAACTATATCTGGATAACTTTAAAGGTGACATCGAATATATTTGTAGATTACCTTTAAACTAGTGCAGATATATATAACTTTTCCTCCAAATGTCTTTGCGTGAAAGAAATAGTAGAGCTGTCTTCCTGGTAGCATGAAGTATTTCGAGAAAATGTTAAAATAATAATAATAATTCATTAATAAATGACCAAATAATGTAAAACCGTGTTTTTGGAAGAATGGTAAATTCAGCCTGGTCACACCAAATGGCGTATGAATAACACGACAATTTTTTAAGTCATTTTGCGTGTGATCACTAAGCATTTATTGCTTTGCAGGCAATATTAGATGCTCAGAGCAGTCACGTGACGTAGTATAAAGAGCAACACAGTCTGCACAAAGAGGAGGAGACTGTGGATGGATGGAAGGATCAAACTAACACAAGACTTTCACCGGGAGGCGGCTGTTCGTGTCCTGTGTGAACCTTGACTTATTTACGTTGCCTACTTAACTTTCGCACGTAACTTAATCATTTAACGAACGCTCTTACTTTACTCCAAACCATGACCTTTTCCTAAACCTTAGTAGTTTTGTTGCCTTAACATTAACAAGTAGTTTTGTTTGAGTTCACAGAGTTAACCGCACGTTTAAAACTGCGACCGTGAGTCTGTATGTGGCGGTTTACGTTGACTACTTACATCAGAAACTTAATTTACATAACCACAGCACTTTTTTTCAACCCAAAGCATGATGTTTTTCTAAAACAAAACAAGTAGTTTTGTTTCCTGAACATAATTAAGAAGTCTTGTTTGAATTCACACGATAAACACGTATTTAAAAATGTGAGCGTGCGTCCTAAAATGCAATGAGGATGGGGAGTTAATGACGAAAGCTTAAAATGCACAGACATGACATGCAAAAAGTTAAATTTACTCATGTATTATTTATATAATTAAAAAGAAATTATTGAAAGAAAATTCACTCTCAAAATGACTATTAACAACTGAAAGAATGCTAAAAGTACTTGTGTTGCTGATAACATTGACGATAGCGCTGTGCTATTCATGTGTTCCAGCAAGCACAATGCAGCACCCTGAAACTAAAGAAGCTACATGGAATACAGCCATCATTAATTGTTTTATTTACACAACGCTTTTCAAAACGTCTATGCTGAAAAAGACCTACGATAAAGAGTTAAGTTTCAAACATTAACTAGATCATTTCACAATGGCATGTTTTAGTCATACATTTTGTCATTTTGACATTTTTGCTCTTGATTTGTTGATTTGAACACTTTGCGCTCATATGGTGCACCCACACAGGTGTTTTCACTTAATGTGCCTGACCTCTGTGTGTGTGTGTGTGTGTGTGTGTGTGTGTGTGTGTGTGTGTGTGTGTGTGTGTGCAGTCTGTCTGTTATTTGCGACCTTATGTAACTCAAGTGTAGCTCCGCCCACCTTATCCAGAAGTGAAAACACCTGTGTGTTTTCCTTACAGGCTGAATATATTTAATAATTAATATTTCACAAATGTTCACTGTTAAACTTTTATTACGTGATGTTTTCACTTTTTTATTTGTGGACCATTTTCTCAACATGCAATTAGTTTCCAAATCATGTCACATGTCCATATTTTCACCGAGATACAGAAAAGGTTTCATTATTACGTTCTCTGAAACACAGGCAAACAATTGTCCAGTTGTGTTGTGGCTGTCTGAAGAGTATGTTTGTGTTTTTACTGTGGGAGTAGGTCTTTTTTCTTGGTGTGCTCTAATTTTTAAATGAAAGTACTCCACGTAACAGACGCATGAAGCCCTTGGAAAAGCTTCCATAGGGAGCTTCAGCTCATAAACCCGGTCCCTCTCGGACTATTCAAATCCTTTGAAGACAACAAAGCTGGATGCTAATTGGTCACTGTAAATGTCTCATGTTTTTATCAATGCTGTGCAATTGATTTTGTATAACTCATGCTGTGTGATTGTGTATCTGTGTGAAAAAGCCGCCGCTACAAAAACAACATGAATGCTCAGTTGAGCTACACAGTATACTGTGATGAGGTGCTGTGCAACACAAACAATCAATGAATCAGTCCTTTAATCAATCATTATTTCTAATCAAGACACCAAAGTTGAAAGTTGAATATTGTCTTGAAAATATATATTTTTTCTAATATCAAATGTGGGAAATCAGAATAATTTATATATATTTGTATTTTGTTTTTAAATCACATTGTGACCAGCAGTTATTTAATAAACTGCAGCACAGGGTTTTAGGCTTGGAGGAATGCCGCTATCTACCATCACATCTCAGGCCCTCTAGCCCTCCCTGCAATCAACAGTTAATCCCCAAACGCACAGTTAAAGATTAAGATATGTCTTTAATACACTCTCTTTCCACACGAGCCTGCAAACTTAAAACAAGTTCAGTTAACTGTCAGGAGAAAAACATTCCAGGAACAGGAAGTCAATAATGCCGGTATCCCCCTCAGGGTGCACATTACCATTGTTGTGAGCCAGGTTAATGTACTTCAAACAAGGTTTATTATATACTGAAGTGCACAATAGTGAGGTGAGGGAGTGTGGTGGTCATGTGCTGTAGGTGAGAAAGTAAGCTGAACACTTCTCTTGACCTTCTCGGTGCATGTGGAGAGTAATGACTCAGAAATGTATATGTTTGTTTAACTTTGTAGTTATGTTTCATTGCTAAAGGCGTCAAAGAGACTGTCAGTTATCTCACATATATCTTTGCAGTCTGTTTGATTGTAATCGTCCATTGAGGTGTTGCATGTCATACAACACCTCAGCCTACATCAGTTTAATATTTTCTATGTTTTCCAGAATCTACTTGCCTGGACTTGTTGTTACATGTTGCAACTATGACAACACAATTGCCAGAGAAAAATAAAACAAAATATTTGGATTCAGAGTGAAGTATACATATTGTAGCCTATATACAGTATATATGTATGTACATGTACATATATTGTAGGGCTTTCTTAAATAGAAAACACTTATTTTGGATAAAGGTTGATTTTGGATGAAGGCCTCCACTTTGAAAACACACACAGCAAAGGTTCATTGTTTCTGCTATTTTCTTGATTTTATGAATTGTGTTTTTTTCTTTATAGTCTTATTATAACTAGAAGCTTGGGCAATATTTTCCTTGTTACATTCATACAAATAACACATATTATATTGGAATTGATGTTGTCTTTGGTGTTATGGACTAGCAGATGTGAAACATCACAGTTAAACATATATTATTTCCGTTAGTTTTCAGTTTTTTTTATTATTATTATTTGGATTGAGCATATTTTGGGTAAATTAACAAATATTTGATACCTGGCAATGGAAGTGGGTGATATGGCTCCAATTCATAAACGGTGTAATTTGATCAGTATATATATATATATATATAGTAATGTAATGTAATCTTTTGGCTCTTACTGCCCACTGTAGCACACAGTGGCTCATAGACTGGAGTCACCCTCCCCACTCAGCAAGCCTGGGGTCCAGGAGGGGCTTTTAGGCTTCAACACTGAGGGGCCTACAGCTCATCAATATTGCAAAATAATAAAGTAGGCTGGTGGTGAAGGACAGGGGTACTGAAGCCTAATCAACCATCACCGTGCTCTAACGAGAAGAGTAACACGGATATTGATTTAGGGATACACTTTGCCCTAACTGTTTAATAAGTAATGACGAAATATATGTCTTATTGTACATCCTAAAAGAGATTACCAATGGTACAGGAGATAAATACATCTGAAGTGCTATTTATCAATCTAGATTGTTTTTTGGTGTGCGTTGTCGATTGTGGGAGATATCGGCTGTATGTCGGCCTCCTCTCCGTTATAATGGAACCAGATGCCACTCGGGTATCTCAGGTGAGCTCAGGAGAGCCTCTGGTCCAGGAGTAGATGCACGCTTCCTTCTGCATGGTCATACAGTTGGCGGTTGACGTTAAATTCTTCAAATTTATTTTTTTTGGCACTGTGAGCACCACAACCTGAGCGACATCTAGAGAGAAGACAGACATCTCTACGGCCGATATCTCAAACACTCAGCAACTCGCACCAAAACACTCTAGACTGGTAAATAGCACTACAGGCAAGAGGAAAATATATTTCTGTTTTAGTTTTGGGTAGAATTGTCTCTATGAGCCTGAATTGTCAGTAAACAACACCACAGCTGTTGGTGAGTCTCGGACAGTTTTGTCTCGAGGGTCAAAGCAAGACACCTGAGCGTCTCACTGGACGGTTGTGGTGACCATAGCTTCCCCTTTATTCTTTAATGGACCACCACCTGCTCATTGCACGTTTTTAGTAGACAACGGCAAAAGAAGAATAAAAAGCTGCAGCTCAAAAGGGATGGAGAGATTACCTTTATTTCAATTATAAAGTACACTGGATATGAGTGACTTTGAACACAGCGGGGGCGCTGAAGCCCTGCGCGGTTTTTGTTCATTACACCGTGGTACCTCAGCGACGGCCTACAGTGCCGCAATAAAAGACCAATGAACGGTGCACATCCTGTATTGATTTGTTTGCTGAATATCAGAGTGAATTTTCAGATGTATTTATAATGGCCTTATTAAAGCCCCCTTTGATCTAAAGATTACAACAATAACAGAATAGTCTGTGTTGTTTGCATCCAAGATTCACTCTGCTAAAAATGTCAATATTAACTGGAGTTTTTCATGGGCATTCAATTATTTTTCCTTTTAATCATGAAGTGTAATCACTTTCACAGGTGGGGGGGATGGTCTTTGTGTGAATTTTTTTGTAAATGAAAAATTCTATTTGAAATACAAACAGCTTTAATTATTGAAACTGACACTGCATTTGACTTTGAAAGACTGTCAGCTGTTGACATTGGATAAAGAAAGAGGGAATTGTGAAGATTTCTGTGCTCGGCACTTGTATGATGAAGACATTCTTTGGAGGTGACTCTCATCTGTTGTAAGAGTAATTGAAGCGGGCAAAGACAAAGACAAGTGATCTGATGAATTGCTGATTAGTGTGAGAGGGTTTTAAGTAAGGATGAGGATCAACTCTCTCTGTGCTTGTTTTTTTAAATGATGTTCAAGTGGAGTCAAATGAAAGAACAAATAAGAAAGACAATATCAAGTGAAACTCAAGGGACACTCAGTTATTATTAATCGAGAAAAAAATAAATTGCCAGTTCAAGCGTTACCAAATTTAAATCGGGGAAATGAAAGAGGAGATAAATTGGGGCATTTGCTGGACTGGACTTCATGAGGACGGTGAGGTAAATGGCAGTTATTATACACAATGGGATGTTTTATCTAGACCCTTAAACCCTTTAAGAGGAATATTATTTGATTCAACAATTCATATACTGTTTGTTTTTTCTATGGCCAAGGACATGCAATGATTGTTTTCAGTAGGGTCATCATTATTTAAAAAAACCCAGTTGGTATGAATAACTTAAATGTCATAGGTTGGAATGAATTCAAACGCCTACTTCTAATATACTAGAACATTCTCCATCTTAGAATTGATGTTGCTTTGAATGTGTAAGGTAAGGTAGTTGGAATTTACCTCAAAGCAGCTTTAATCCATATTTCTTATAATAAAAGTTTATCAAATTACAAAGAAAACAATGTGTTGTCTGTCTCATGGTGATGAACCTGCAGAACATGATCCTCTGGTACCTTCTTTTTGACCGCAACAGGGAGAAAAGGCCATTAGTTAATGATGTAACTGTAGTTTTGGGTACTGTTGGGTTTGTATCTACTGCTCAAGACTTGCTCGCCCGTCAAGTTGACATATGAGACTTTGAAGGCTGGGTGCCATAAAACACAATGCGTTTACGACGCTCACGTTTTGGTTCTTTAGTTGTAAACGGATACATTCAGTTCACCAATCACCAAAAACATGAGCATGTTCACTGAACGCATGCGCACCACGGACTCATGTTGCTCTGTAACTGCTCAATGTCTAAATAAGCAACTGCTTGCTAACAATCTTGTCGTATCAACTTGATGATACGTTAAGCTTGTGTTCACTACTTATTCTGCTGCACCCAAGTGGACAAAAATTATATTCTTTTGGTTTAATCCACGATTTGATCAGCAATGCAAATAGTCGGCTGTTTCGCTTATTGTCAGCTTTTTCCACTCGTTGGAGAAACAATAAACACCATAAGCTTTGTAGCCATTTTAAGAATGAAGGCGTCATTTCCCTTCATAGCTAGCTACCTAGCAACACATTCATGAAATAGCAACAGGAAAATGGTCACAAAAATACTGACAACTTTGTGGATGACATCAACGCAGCTGTACAGGTCATTGTACGTTGACTCTTAATTGGTTGGTTTTACTTCCTCTAGCAACAGCTACTACATCTTCTGTGTTTGCTGGAATTTAAAATGTTGGGAAAAATACATCAGTTCTTACTGGCTAGTAAGGACAAAGTAATAACATAGCCATCTCTTTCTAAACATTAACTAGAAGGGCACTTCTCCGCCAAGGCAGTTTCCATAAGTGAAGAAATAATGCGTGTATCCGCCCAGTTTTTCAGATCCGGCTTCTTCCTTGGCCCATTCTACACCCTTCCACCAAGTTTCATGAAAATCAAGCAAGTAGTAGTATTTTTTCTTAATCCTGCCAACAAACAAAGAAACTAACAAACCATATTGAGAACACTAGCTCCTTGGCGAAAGGTAATTAGGTGAACATGAACACAATATTAGACTGAATAAATGAAGTTTAACAAAGTAGCGGGAGTCTTATCAGGGTAGTGAAATCCTAGCTTAGTGAGTCGCCACCCACATGACCAATTTGTTCAGCGATTCAAATAGGTGCTCAATGACGCCTTTTAGCTGATTTGAGAAGCAATCGACCAATCAGAGCTTTGTAGGTAGGATTAAGAAAGAAGACGGCATCCTGCATACAAACATTGACTGTCACATCTCACCGGGGATCATTAGTAATGTTGGGTAATGTAAACCTCACCATTTTTCCATCTTTCATAAAAGATCATTGTAATTCTCATGCTTAGTTATCATATCTTAACCAATTCCTTGTAATTTGAAGAAATGGTAGTTCAGTTAGATTAGCAGATTTGTGTGTGTGTTTACACTGGTAAGAGTTACAGTACATTTTAGGAATGCCCCTGCCGGAGTACGAGGCAGGGCCTGTTGTGTTTATAGACTTTAAAGAAATGGCTTTTGTCAATCAATAAATTGCATGCGCAAACAAAATGAATGCTGAAGCACAGAATCACTCACAACACAAACTGTCATCCACCACAGTGGATCTTGGTTTTTCCAATTTAAAGTGGCATGTGCCGTAAGACTTTTATGCTTTGAACATTTGGTTCAATCAAACGATACACCCGTCCCGTTGCTTCCTCAGGAGCGAGAGCAGGATCACTTGAGCAGCTAATGAAAGCTGACATAGGGATTGAATTAGTATTCATGAATTTGCCATGTAGCTGACATGAAGCTATTGTTTAGGTGTTACAAATGCTAAATAAATGAGTGCTAAATTGCTGGCGTGTCTTCTTGTTTGACTGGTCGCACAATGTGATTTGTATGGAAATCTGAAACTATGATAAGACAGTCAGGACACAAGAAGGCTACATGAGAGCAAGTATTTCTTGTTTTTTTGAGGATTTTCAGTTTTAATAAATGTAAAACTTATCATCATCTTCATTCTCCAGATATCTTTCCCCTGACTGTGGCACAATATAAATGTGTTGGGGTTTTTTAAGCAAGAATCTGTTGTCCATATTTAGGGGATTGGCAGGCCTCTCTAGGCAACCAGTTGCTACTGCCTTCTGCCTTTGTAGATGAAAAGACAGAAACAAACTTACACTCCTTATGGATCCAGTCATTGAATAACTGAGCGAGACAATTTATAAACACTTCTTCCCGTTGGACAGCATGTGCATACCTGTTTCAAATCAAGTCTGTGAGAGCTATGCTTATCTTTACTTTTTTCAAATGTGGTGAGGTGGTTTTTCTTAAGCTTTTCATGGAATCCACGCTGACTTCATGTCCTGGAAATATTGCAGGTGAAGGTTATTTGATCCTTTGCTGAGAAACATGCCGGTGTGAAGATTTGATAGAGCTACAGATAGCGATTCAACTTGGACGTTGTATGTTTCCCAGCCCGTCGCTGACAGTCGTGCTTCCCCTCTCTGCCTGATTGAGAGACAGCTTCTCAACTGCCAACAAACACAAATTACGTTCTCCGTTTCTCATTGTGTTGATGAGTTGCTGCGAAGGTGCAACGTATAGAGTAGCCAGAGTAAACTGAGCCGTGATTGCTCGGAGTTGAAACGCTTCCATGTGAGCTGATCAGCACAGTTCCACATAAACCGGAGCTGTGAAACAGTTTGACTTGTGCAAATATCATTCATACATAAAAAATGATCATGCTGTTAGTAATGTTTTTCTTTTTATGGAATCTGTGGCACCGAAGGTTATTTTACAACCGGGACTTCTTTTTTTCGAGCAGGTTTGTGGAATATGACTTATATATAAAACTCCCCACACACAGTGCATGAAAACATCAGTAAATTTTAAATATCTATAAATCGTTTAACTCAAGAAAAGCTGGTGAAGCGGTGAACTGTCAGCAGATGTGTCGGTGGCCGTAAGAGGAGAGCTTTTCTCTTCACTCGAGGGCTGACAGTACTGGAGTTTTTCGGTGGTTTTCATCAGTGGTGTGCTGTACGGCAGCAGCGGCTTCACAAGACAGGACGTACATTGGTATGAGTTTAAGATTTCATACATCATTAGAGAATGGACTGACTGTATTCATCCACAGCGCTGTGCCAGGAGGACGCACGCTCTGTCACAAAACCTGAAAGACAGAACTGAGTGTCTTCTCTATAAACATAAACCAACATCATTTACTATAACATGGAACCTTTTGTGCTTGATTGTTGCATCTCTGCACATAATATTACTGACAAACAGCAAAAGAAGTACACCAGAGCGAACTGGTGAAAATGAGCTCATTTGGAGGGAATATTAAAAAAACAAACGCAAATAAATAAACAATTCAATTCCTCCAAAGACTTCATTCTTCCACATTTCAAACACCACAGCGGCTAATTATAGCCTTAAGTCAGGCGCTTTGATGCATTTCCCCTCAGCAGGAATCCCTGGCTTTTCTTTTCCTGGAAGTGCTTTTTCTGTCAGTCCTGAGGTAAACTGCCCGATGGCGCACAGCAGGCTCTGATCACTCTGAGCATATAGTGCGTTTATCAGTGTGCGTTGGTTTATGTGCATCGAAGAGACACAAAGGAATGAGAGCGATGACCTCATAATATGTTGTCTACATGGTGAAATGGCACAAGAACCAACACTTCCTCAGCCTACACTGTATGGTCATTCTCCACTCTACAGAAGCAACCAAAGCTTGCTGTTGACATCTTGCAGAAAATGTGCGTCTCCACAGCTAAAATAATACCTTCCTGGACTCTCTAGCGGTGTGGCGCTCCATGTCTGACATTGGCAGGCCCTCCGCGTGTGTGCAGCGCGAGCCCAAGATCAACAGCGAAGAAGGAGAAACCACCCCGAGTGTGGGCAGACCGCTGCTGTTGGACCCGTCACACGCAGGAGGGCTGCTGCTGTCACACTCAAATGCACAAAACCGTAAACTTGTCTAGCCTTTATGAAATTCTTGGGAGGGAAGGAGCAGAGGGGGGTTGGTGTGTTCATGCAGGGGTGGAAGTGTGTACCCTGGGCACTGCCGTTTCCTTTTGGCTCACTTCCCGGTCTGTCTTTGAGCCCACACCCCGCACAGGCATCCAGGCCTCCTAACATGCAAAGAAGTGAGAATGTAGAGTGGGGGTTCACTCTGGGGCTAAAAGGTTTCTCAGTGACGACGCAGCTCCATCGCTCTCCTATTAAAGTCCACCCAGGGTGACATATGACATCCAGACATGCAAGAAATAATTGTTTTCACTGATGCTCTATGATGATGCTTCGTCCATGTATGAGGCTCCTTGTCCCGGCGGACTGCCGCTCATGTGTTTCCCATCAGGAAAGTCTGTGGTTACCTTCCTGATTTTGTTGGACTGGAAAAACATAGCTAATATGGTGTGATCTGGAAAAATCTTTGATGCAGGGGCTTTACAAATAAACCTCGAATGCCATATGGTTTGCATTCATGTCTTAATTTATTTCCTATAAATGTCTATTGAATATTCTGCGCAGCCAACATGTGTGTGTGTGTAACCAGTCTTGGAAAACAGAAGGCCGGAGAGAGCAGTTTGTGGCAAAGTGTGATTATTATGATTTGTCCTTTTTTTTTCTCCTCCTCACTACATGATAGATGAGTTGCAAAGTCGTTCCAAAACAAGCAAACAAAAAAACATGCAAACAATTCAACTCTGAGCTCAACAGTTCCACGGCTTACCTTACCGTGCCAGGCCCGACACAAAGAAAATTCCACTCAAAGAGCAATTAAAAAGTAATGATTGTAAGCTTCACGATGACTCATAAACTGACAGACTTTTCCCTATGAACTTTGATATTGAGTTACCACCGACAGAGAAGTCAACAGACAGCAGGCGTCCAGCGGTGGAGGACATGGAAGTGAGCTTTTCCAAATGCAGCAGACTTTCCTACGCCGGCTTCCAGCGCAGTGAAGATATAACTAGCCCAACATTTGTCATCAGCAGCTGCCTGTGTGGGTGTCTGTTTTATAAAACACACACAGCATTTTGCTGCTCGATTTTGCTCAGAGCCATCTTTGCAAAAAAACACCAAGGAACAAACATGTCAAACGTTCATTTCACAGTCGCGGTCAACAGCAAACTAACAATAGACACATTTTCCACTTGCTTGACCTTTTTCATGATGATGTGTCTAATCTCTGCAGCTGTGTGAAAACTTGCAGGAAGCAGCTCGCGTGTCTGCCCACAAATATTCTAGAAACGCACCACAAGATACACCCGGAGTGTGAATGCAGTATGAACAAACAAAACTAAATCATCAGTCTAGAAAGAGTGAGAGCGCCGGACACTAAACAGACGCCTCAGAGAACGTGTCACATGCCATTTGGTGGACACTTTAAGCCAAAAGGAGACATTTTTAGCATGTTTGAGGCTTCTGGCAGTGTGAGTGCCACGCTGTGCTGTATACAGAGCAGGGAGCTATTAAAGGATGCACTTCCAGCATGTGACACTTAGCAGCACATGGTAAATATGTACCAGACAGAATATTCATGCCTATCCCTCCGGCCCCACCAAATGCATTTTAGTCCGAGATAGTGGAGTCCCGTATTTACTTTCAGCGGCGTGAGAGGAGGAGGCTCTAATCACTGATTGAAATGTAAATGTGAGGTAGCTAACTGAAGTATAAGGGCCAGCAAGCGCGGAGTGGAGATATGAATTACAATCTGTCCGACAGATTTTTCTCTTCGGACATTATGTAAATGGAGGTTTAAGTGACTGGTAGTATTTGAAACAAAAATCGATGCAGGATGCGATAAGTGAGAGTGGTTGACAGAGTGGTTCTGGATATCCACAGATATTTCAAATTCAGGGATGATAATTTGATCAAATGCAAAGTATATTCATTACATAAGGGCCCCTGCATGCTAATACAAGATGTTCTATGAAGTTAATATTGACTGTAGTCGGTCATTTAAAACTAGATGTTCTAATCATGAGATGTTTTCTAATGTAGGATTTTTAAAGTTGAACTGAAATTAAAAGTCACTGTTGATAAGAAATCGAGCAAAATGAAACCATATTCTGAGTTTTATTAAAGAATCACACATACATAACTTGTTGTTTAATAATAAAAATGACAAAAACATTACTCAACAGCATGCTGTGTGGTTTCCTTCATATGTCTAGATAATGATGGTGGTTTTTAATTATTGATCTAATGCCTTATTTCCCCTGCATGGTTCGGCTCGACAGACTTGACTCAACTTTTGGTAGCAGGTCCTTTTTCTTTACTTCGTTTTCCACGGCAGATTGAACCCCCTTCAGTGTGGGCAAGGATTCTTCGCTGATCGCCATAGCGATGCTGTGTGAAAAAGCTGCAACATTATCTTCAACCTGAATCCCTTTGGCAACCAAACAGAGCAAATTGTGTGGTGTAGTGTAGGTCGTAGTTTTGCAGACTGCCGTTTTTATTGGTCGGTAAAAAAGATTGTGTTGGCTATTTAAAAGTAGCTGGTTTGTGCAACAAGTCAGCAGCACGTGACTGAACAATCAAGGGTTTTCAGTATTTGAATACCAATGAAAGAGAGACAGCTAACTCTCAGCTAGTCTCTCTCTTTTCTCTAATTTGGGAAAAACACATCCCTGACTGTGAAGGATCGGCTGGTGTTGAAATAACGCGCCAAAAAAGCAGATATTGTTCAATGCTAACGGTAGCAAGCTAGGCTAACTAGCTTCCACTTTCTGATTAAAATAAACATTTAACACCCCGATGGGTCGTCCAAAATGTTGTAAAAGGACAGACAGCTTAAATCGGTAATTATTTATAGCTATAATTATGTGGACTTGAAAGTCAAGAATACACCGTATACATGTTCAAAGGCTATAAGCCTACAGTTTGAGGTTTCCGGTGCCGAGCACACCACAGAAGTTGAGAGTCGAGACTTACGCTGCGTTGCATTCTGAGCTGGGAATGACAGTACAACAGGTTGGAAAACTAATATGAATGGAAAAACCTTTGTTTTATTTGTCTTTATCAGTTCTAGGCAGGTTAGACATTGTTCGCCATATAACTTGATAACAATGCATTACGCAGTATTTTGCGGATACAATCACTGTTAGAAGTTGTACAGTATTATGTGTACAAGTGATTTAATTATACAAAAACAAGACAGAAGGGCTACTGAACAATATATTACGCTTTCACTTACTGTTGATGTGCAGAGCAGCCATCTTAGATTTCGAGGTCGGGGTAGGGGAGGTTCTTTTGACTTTCTGAGTCGGAAATCTGACTTCAAGGTCCGTTGCAGTGTAAATCTCCAACTGGGAATTTGGAAATTCAGACTTTCCAGTTCAACAGGAATGCACCATTTAAAAATTGACTATTAAAAGTAGGCCTATGCATAATAGTTGTTGTATCCTTATAGGAGGCCTATATTTTCCTACACAAAAAGTGAGAATTTAAATTTCAGTTTCAGTTTTTCTGAATATCAAACGTTAAAAAATATTCTAATGCTGACCATAAATAACATCAAAGTAAGGTTTGATAGTTTTATCTTGTTCCTCTTGTTTAGAAATGGAGTGGCCTTGACAGCAGGGGGGGGGGGGATTAACCGCCCTGGTCTGCACCCAACCCAGTTCCCCGTCTGTAAACAATAGGGGTGTGGATTAGTTTGGAAACAATGTGTTTATTTAAAAATCCCACTTCCTGTATGGACTCAGAAAGTCTCCCATTAATTTTATTGGCGGCGGCTCCAGTTCTGAAAATCATTGTTTAGAGGGGGGAAAAATACAAAACACACAAGGCAAAAAGGAACGCACTTGGTTCCTGTGTGATAGGACAACAGCATTAATAGAATCGGTGCTAGTTATTTGTGTTTTTTAATCATCTGGAGGGATCTTACATTAGGTTCAGAGGAAAAAAAACATATGAGGAAATGTTTCAATGTTTTTGTTGAGACTGCTCTGGCTTGAGCTCGCTGCGGCGTGCTCTACGTGTACAGATGTGAGTTTCATGAAGAAGAAAAAAAGAAAGACAGCCAAACAGTTTTTCTGCTTAGTCTAAACTGCCACTAGCGGTCTACAGAATCAGCCTGCAGGGGCTGAGATTCAGCTGAGGGCTGCGGAGCCCAGGAGCGACGCCCACCATCCCTAACTGCCCAAAGCCACATCCTGTCCAAAAGGAAAAGACTTGCACTTTCTCCGCAGGAGGAACACATGCATTAATGTAATCTCAATTACCCATAAAGCAGTCCTGCAGCAGCTCTCACACCTCACAGCCTTATTCAGCCTCAGTCGGTCACATGCTGCCGTACACATTTGCTTTAGCTTTAGCTCATCAGGCGCTTGCTGTGGAAAGTTTTGAGGCCATGCAGGAAACAAACAAAAAACTCCTGATGTGCCGTTACGCCAAACCAATTTTGAGATGCTGAGTAGCCCCAGTGGAGTTTACGAGTTCATTGCTGAGACTGACAGATATGAGGGCGGATGAAAAGGCATTAGGAATAAGCAGTGCAACCTTAGCCCATCCAGACGCGTGCTCGGAGGCCAGAGAGTAACAGGTAAACTCGGGGGAGGGTGGTTAAGCCCTAGTTAGGCATGTAAATCCCACCCTTTACAGGCAAAGCGCTCCAGTAGATCCCTGTCAATTTCCTGCAGCTGTGCTTGGGCGGATTTACATGAATACACTCTATCACTAGCGCTTAGCCTCCTGTGTTATACATTTACTTTTTTTTTGGTTGGATTCTAAAATTGGTCTTTTTTACTTTTTTTTTGTCTTCTGTAAAGAAAGACGGTTTTATTTACAAGCCACCCGGCATGCCTGCTTTTGTAAATTGACTCCTCAGTTTTGTCCACGGGCCAGGCACAAGAAGGTTAGCTGCCTGTTTCCTGATAAGCTGGCAGAACCTATCAACCCCGGCAAGAAGATAGTGCTCTGTATTTCTGTCATGCTTTATCATCAGCTGGGGTGAAACTAAACCGGTGTTAAGCAGGAGTAGAGGGACCATTTCCCTGGATTACAGGCGTCAACTTTAATTTCAAAGACCAATGGTGTATCCAGGGAAGGTGCAGGCTTCGCTTGCCACAGATTGGCAGCGGGCTCCTGATAAGGACCCAGCAGCGTTGTTCGCATTCACCACGGGGGCCCATTGATCTCCGAGCCGCTGGTTCATTTCATAAAATAAAAGGCAAATGGTGTTCGAGCGGTAGTGTGGCTCCCTATTCACCAGACACACTGCGTCCTGTGCCAAGTTGTCTCGGCTCTGTGCTGTGGCAAACAGGAAACGCGGCGCAGGAAGATGGGGTATTTGTCAGGAGTCATTAAGGAAAGGAGGTGACAGTTCAAGCTTTTTTTTGCTTGTAGAATACAGTGCAGTGAGCTTCAGGGGAAAGATGCTTTTCTCTTCACAAGAAAGCCGAGTCAGGCTATAGACACAGTTTTATCCAGCTCTCACTGGCCACACTGAACCTGAGCTTGAAGCAGAGCTATCGTTTGCAGGATCAGTGCGATGTTCGTCATCTGAGAGGAGAATTCATATCAACATATTGAACACTTATTCATATTGAAATGTCTCCCTGCTTTTTTTCTTTCCTAAACCAAATTTATGAAAAGCATAATCACAACATGAGGGCCCTCTTATTTTATTATCAGTGGGTGTTGTTATTAGAAAACCATTTCAAATGATATGTCACATGGGAACAAATATCATTTACAAACCACTAATGACTAGCAAACACTCCTCTAGCCTCCGGTGCAGAGTGACGGCGTCTCACAGTGTGTGATCTGCTCGCCTCTCTACGGGGATGTGCAGTGGGACGCTGCACGCTTTCAGAATCAAACAGAATAAACAGGAAGACCTCTCTCTTTCAGCACAGACCAAGCAGTGGCAATAACACATTAATTCTTAAAAATCAGCCCATTTAAACCTGTCATTACCGCGGCCGTCTAATGGTTTTAAGGTGTGTGTTTGTTGCAAAAATTCAAATGAGACACTAAAATATGTACATATTCTCTGCAGAGATGGATTAGGTTTTGGATATTAATAATTAAACAGGCATTATTATTATTACACTTTACATCTTCTGGGTGGATCAAACTCACCTCACTGCTGGACTCCTAATAATGAGTCATCAATAAAACATTCTCATAATGTCAGGAAGACACTTGTGTAGATGCACGGTCTAATTTTACACGGGCTGACTTTGGTCATTAGTTCACCATGGCGTGAATGCTTCGCCTTGCAAAACACAGAGCAGGTTGCAGAGGTGGCCTGATGTGGCCTGACAGTCGGTGCATCAAGCCGCTGCTTCATTAATGTTAATCATCTTGAAATTGTGAATAACCAAATCAGTGCACCTATATGCAAATATTTAAAGCATTTTACTTTTTAATGGAATAGGTGTTTTTGTTTCCAGCTCTATCATTTGCATAGAAATTGTGTCTATTGTGTTGCGCTTCTTTAACCTCAGACTGGCCTGGATGAGCACTGGATAGTCATCTATTGGAGCTGAAAATGAATAGATAAAAGCACACGGGCAGAGAAGAAAATCATATTAAAAAACTCCATGTAAAAGTTTCCCTCTTCAAGTCAGAAATCATGCAGGCTGTTGGACTTGAAACTTTCCAAAATTTCACAGAGCTGTAATGAGAAACCAAGAAAAGCACAGACCAGAGGGAGAGAGCCAGCCAGACATAATACGTTAATGCAAATTGTAACTAGTTAAGCACAGCAAAATAATATGATACTATTGTCTGCGGCAGATTGATATTATAATGTTAGCATGTGCAAATAATCACATTTTCTCCCTGATACAATTACATTATTTGTTACGGTTGTATCATACACCAATAAAAGCAAACATCATATTAGGATTCATGGCACTTTTCGCATTGCGTTATCAATATGTGGGAATAATTGTCTGCTGAGAGATTAAATTACATTATTGTGTATCTTTTTCATGCCTAATAAATAATGATGGATGGCTCTTATTTTCATCACCACCTGCAACCATTTTGTCTTCTTCCCCCTGCAAGTTAGAAATGAGAGAAGAAATAAAGAAATAAAAGGGGAGAGTGAAGAGCCTGGAGCGATGTGAGCCCGGAGGTTTGTGTTGCTGAAGTTTCACTGTCTGATCAAGGCGGGGAAACTGCAAATATAAGCCAGACAGACACCCTAAAAGTCAACACTATTTGCCACTATTTATTTATGGATATATCTTCTGGCAAATATACACTTTAGATGATGAAGAACTGATTGACAAGGAAAAAGCCCTGCGGGGGATTTTATGTTTATCGTCACTTTATCAAATGTGGTTTCTTCAAACTGCAGCATATTTCAAACTGAAGGTCTCATGCAACACACCTCAGAAACACGACATAAGCAAAGGTTTGATGTCTTTTTTTCTTATATATTTACATAATATAGAAATAGTCATTCATTAGGTTCATTAGTCTAACCTCATCACTGACTCTAATATATACAATTATGAACAATATTCTATCTATCAATAAATAGGGTGATTGCAGGTGTACCTCTCTCTCTAAATAGTCTCTCTATAATACACTACTTCCCTACATATTTAGAGAGTTATGTCAATACATCCAGCATTAATGTTAGTTGGGCGAATATAAGTGCGTTAAAAAGCTAGCAATGTTGGACTTACATATCAATATAATAAGATAAATAATGTAGCTGAGTGGTGATTGTAAGTTGAGGAGTGAGTCCCAGTGAATACTGTACAGACTGACAGAAAGATTGAAAGGCTCCTATTAGCTGCCACAGTTGTAAATCTCGTACGGTTGAGGTTATAATTCAAAAGAGGAATTATTATATTATATTTCAAAGAATTTCATATTTACCTGAAATATGACATGATGGCAAAGATGTTAAAATTGAAACTTGCTGGATAATTTTTATCTCACATCTATATATATATATTTCTGAATTTATAGCACTGGGAAATATATAAATATATGTGGTTATAATTCCCCATTTTTAAAATTCTGCAATTTCAAAAAAGAAAGACCTAAATTTGTGAACTTGAAAAAAGTTGTGAGACTTGTAATGAGCTTGTGATCATTTCGTAAGAGGGGAATTCAAACCACATATATTCAGATTTATGATTTTCATTGAATGTTTACATTTTAACATGAGACAACAGCGGGCACATTTCACAATCCAAATCATTCCGGCCTTTTTTCTCTTCCGTACAGACTGAGTGACGTGTACCTTTAGCATATTGTTTTCTAGTCCTGACAAAAGTCTGAGATAAACCTGCTGTGTGGCCATGACTCATTTACAATTCTCTTTCTTTTGCATAACCTTAATTTTAATCACTTCATTTGCACTTTGTGGAGATAAGAGAATTGATTAGCCACCACTCTCCAGGAGGCTTCCTGTTTGACTTTCGCTTTTTTTTTTTCTTCCAGTCCACCAATCTTAGCTGTCAATACCTGAAACTCCTGTTGCATGTGATGCATTTGTTGGCGCTGTTATGCAGCGATAAAACAAGGTAAGGACATTATAGTCCCCCCACCAGTTAATTGGCATCAGAGAGAGAAATGCTGTTATAACTTCATAACTTCTTAAGTCATGCCTTGTGCACAGCTAGACGTACGGCGTAGTAAAAATTTACATTTTAATGAAATATTTGAATAAGCACTTGAAATTCACTCTACCAGGTCTCCCGGTTCTAAAACCAACATTTCATGTTTGTGTTTTGAATGGCAGCGTCAGAGAAATTAGCATGCCAGTCATACAGATTAGGAGGGCATCAGTGTAAAGTCACAGGCTTTCTCAATCAAGGTTCACTGCAGGTAAACACTACCCATGACATGTTTAAATGATAGCTTCTTCTTTTTTTAAAGAAAGCAGGGGAACAAGCATGCACAGAGGCAGGAGAGAAAGCCCATATAGGAATCAGAGCAGTGAATAGAAACTCCGAGCAATAAAGGCTATCTCCAGTTTACAATGATGCACTTCCTTTTAACTCAATCTGTCAGACAACCACAAAACTACTATTTAAATTTCCACATGAGTGAAGCTTATAAATCAAAAATAAAATGAAAACTTGTGTATTATGTGAAATTTATTTAAGAAAATATGGATTATGTAGTTGTAGATAATGTGTGACCTTTACATGTATTAAATATATATAGGTGGTTTGACAGTGTGCAACAAGGTGGTGGTATGACATGAAAGTTGAGTTTATCTGTTTTAAAGGAATAGAGTGACATTTTGGGAAATACGAGTAATCGCCTTCGTTCAGAGAGTTATGTCGCATTTCCACCTCATTCGACTACGAGACTCTCTTTAAGAACACGTTCCTTTTCTCTGTTTAGTTTTCCACTGCAGATAGTACTGCAGATAGTACTGCATATAATACTGCAGATAGTACTGCAGATAGTACTGCATATAATACTGCAGATAGTACTGCAGATAGTACTGCATATAATACTGCAGATAGTACTGCAGATAGTACTGCATATAATACTGCAGATAGTACTGCAGATAGTACTGCATACTGCAGATAGTACTGCAGATAGTACTGCAGATAGTACTGCATATAGTACTGCAGATAGTACTGCATATAGTACTGCAGATAGTACTGCAGATAGTACTGCATATAATACTGCAGATAGTACTGCAGATAGTACTGCAGATAGTACTACATAAAATACTGCAGATAGTACTGCAGATAGTACTGCATATAGTACTGCAGATAGTACTGCAGATAGTACTGCATATAATACTGCAGATAGTACTGCAGATAGTACTGCATATAATACTGCAGATAGAATAAGTACTGGCAGATAGTACTGCATATAATACTGCAGATAGTACTGCAGATAGTACTGCATATAATACTGCAGATAGTACTGCAGATAGTACTGCATATAATACTGCAGATAGTACTGCATATAGTACTGCATATAGTACTGCATATATGCAGATAGTACTGCAGATAGTACTGCATATAGTACTGCAGATAGTACTGCAGATAGTACTGCAGATAGATAGTACTGCAGATAGATAGTACTGCAGATAGATAGTACTGCAGATAGTACTGCAGATAGATAGTACTGCAGATAGATAGTACTGCAGATAGATAGTACTGCAGATAGATAGTACTGCAGATAGGACATGCAGATAGATAGTACTGCAGATAGATAGTACTGCAGATAGATAGTACTGCAGATAGATAGTACTGCAGATAGGACATGCAGATAGATAGTACTGCAGATAGATAGTACTGCAGATAGTACTACAGCTAGATAGTACTGCAGATAGTACTACAGATAGATAGTACTGCAGATATTACTGCAGGTAGTACCCTGACTCTCAGCTGATCATAGCGGCGCTGCGTGAAAGTGTCATCGTCAACGGGACAATCGTTGAATCTTTTCATGGCCAACCAGACAGAGGGACATCTGCTCTTTGTACTTTGTAAGACACAGTGTACGTAGTTGTACAGCTTAGTTCTGTAGGTTATCATTTAAATAAATCAGGATGAAGAGAATTTTTCGGTTGCCATAACTTGGTTCTTTAAAGATCGCGGGTTTGTGCAGGATGTCCCAGAGACAATTCCAGTGACGATTGTCTCTGACCAATCAGTGGTCAGCAGTGCACCCCTGAAGCTCACTAACATGTTATATCTCAGATCTTGTCTCCGTTGAACAGCCTGCTGTTTCCCCCTGTTGTTGTGCTAAGCTACACTAACACTAACTGGCTGCAGGCTGCAGCTTGATCTTTAGCACACAGACATGAGAGTGCTATCGATCTTCCAATCAAACTCACAGCAACAAATCCGATAAGCATGTTTCCCAAAATGTCAAACTCTTCCTTTAAACACAAAATAAAATATCTTTCAACATAAAAACATTTTTCAGGCTTGAAACATTAGCTCCAATATGCAAGCTGCGTGAAAGCAGAGGAACAATCAGTACCGTGTTTTGGTAGCACGCTCTTCTCCTCACCTGATCAGAAATCTATCATCTCTTTTAGAAACGGTCCCAGCAGCAGCCACTTCTCTGTTAATTCACTATGACACAAAGTGCGAGAGCGAGACGCAATTATTCATGTTGTTTTGCATCTCTTCAATTATTCAGACAAAACAATTCGTACAGTATTGCAGGATGCTGCCACGAAGAGTGCAGGTCAGACGGTCGGCTATGGAAGTCACTTTGTTTACAGCGACCCGGCGCTCTCCACACCTGCTCCTCCGGTCAGGTTCAAAGTGATGATGCACTATCATATACTAATGGTGACATGGCAGCCAACCAAGACTCAAGCCTTTTTCAATTTTCACCTTAAAATATAAAACAATTGTAATATTTTTGATCTGAGGTTTCCTTTTATTCCAGAACCAATCAAATCTAAACAACATCTCCGATGCCGCGTGTCAGGTAGTGCACAGAATCCCTTATCTACATCTCTCCTTACAAAACTCC
The DNA here is from genome assembly GCF_900634415.1 of Cottoperca gobio. Classification (NCBI taxonomy): domain Eukaryota; kingdom Metazoa; phylum Chordata; class Actinopteri; order Perciformes; family Bovichtidae; genus Cottoperca; species Cottoperca gobio. The sequence continues at coordinate 5,859,013 of NC_041359.1, read as the reverse complement.
TTAAAAGATAAAGCTGCCAAATCTTTATATTTTGTCAACAAATCCCAGCACTCAATGTCGTTTGTGGCCCTGAACCCAAAACTCATCGCTTCATACTAAAGATGTACATTTTTTACAAGGCCCCATTATTTCAGCTGGTCGGTAATTTTGAACATGCTCAAAACATCAGCGTTCAACAACGCACCCCAGCGTAACACAGTGAGCTCTTAATGAATACTACTTATACCTTATCTTATATCTAGGTAAACCAGCGTGTTGCCGATATTTTGTATACGCCATATTTTTGTATATCTTATGCATTCGTTGGGTATTCGTCTGATACATTTTGTATTAGGAAGTGATGCGCTATCAACAGGTTAGACATGCGTATCTGTAAATGTTCCGATCCGATGAAAAGTTAGACGTATTTGGACACATCTTCATATACACCAGCATACGTTTCTGCCATACGGATATGTGTGACAGGGCCTTAAGTTTTAGGAAAATATCATGGTTTGGGTATAAATAAGTACATTTGTTACGTCACGTAAGTTAAGTACGTTACATACGTAAATAGGTCAGTTTCACACACAATAAGTTGGTTTCACACGGGACACAAACCAATCCACCCCAACCTCCTAATGTGGACTTTGTCGCTCTTTATACTGCGTCACCTAAGTTACTCCGATATTACCTTCAGAATTACCGCGGCCATCCTGCACGTGGGCAACTGACGCTACGCTAGTTACGCACGTCAAGCATCATAGATCGAAGCTCAGGCCCAATGACCAAGCTGCCGTGTATCTGACGAGATGGGAGTGAGAACGCTCTGGTATTCAGTCTGGACTTGGCCTCAACACAGACTGTAAGTCCTGAAGGCGATGCATTAAACTGCTGATAAGCTCACGTCAGGAATAAAATGTATTTTTGACGTTAAACTTCACTAAAGTGGTCCTGACAGCCAAATATTAAACTGAACCTGATTTCAGAGAAGAGCAGAATACATTTGTGGTTTTGAGTTGCTATAACAACATGAGCAAGGGAATCATTTAGTTCCCATCAGCACCTGTAGTATATTGTTAGTCATCGTCCGTTACTGAACTCATCAGCGGATCCAACATGGAGCTCATCCTTTATCCTCCGTTACCAAGAGAAGGAGACATCTGAGCATCTCAGCTGTTTACTCAACAAGCATAATTACCATTGGCTACTCACACGGGGCCTGCTAACTGATGTAATAAGTACCTTTATACTTTCATCTTCCTTTAGTTCCCTTTTTAATTGCTTGGACTCTCTTAGAAACCTAGCTGTGCCTTCTAATAAAGAAGAAAGCAGGCCCAGCTGTGAATTATAGATTGTTTTGTTGGAGCTTGAGCTGGTAGTAAAGCAGACCTCGAGTTATTGTTGTGTATGTGTGCATGTGTGTATGTGTGCATGTGTGTTTGTGTGTGCGTGTGTGTGTGTGCGTGAGTGTGTGTGTGTGTGTGAGTGTGTAGAGGTGGGGGCAGCGAGGCATGCCTTTTGAACAGCAGGTGGTAATTGAAACAAAACAAGGGCTGATTAGGGAAGCGTCTGGCAACTCATGATCCAAACAGCGAGCCGCCGAGGAGCCCAAACACAAGAGGCCTGGAATAAAGTGGTCATCATCTAATTAACAGAACACGTTTTAATTACCGAGTAAACCAAGCAGTGCAGTGTGTCAATTTAACTGATGTGGTAAGTGCCAGTTTACAATATCAGAAACAGACAAATAATTGGAATCTAATTACAAGCAGGTCTATTGCACACCAGGGCCTGCAGCCCATCTTAATAAACACATTTTTACATCAAACCATGAATAACAAACACTGCAGGACGGCTAATTGCCTCACTGCAATGTTGGGAGTTTGCCAGCTTTGACTATTTGACTGAAGCTCTTGTGTGAATGGATGAGGCTGTGCCACACTTCAATTAGAATAAAGTGAACAGCGGCCATCCGTGTTTGTTTTTGCAATCTAACGGAGCTAAATAACATGACTGGTGATCCGTCTGTAGAGCACGAGAAGAAGAAGAGAAGAGAGCATCACTTGAACAGGTTAAATAGCAATGTTTGTGATGGATGAGGAACATGAACAGTGCACTGTAATAGGGTCAGTTCACACTTAGCTCAAGTGGTTATAGGCCGGATAGTTTGGGTTTTATCTGCCCAGGTGTTTAAGATATCTCACTTCAGTACCATTAAGGTGGATGGAAGTTTAATTTGTGGCGCTCACAGCTTTAATGTGCCCGACTCAAAACCTCTGGGAGGTACGGAAGCCCATTGCTGCCAGTAATAAAAAAGAATACATGAAACGTTATGCAAGGTAACAACAGGAAATAGCCATGGTGGGTTACAATTATGATATATTCAAAATAATAAGATAAGAACTCAAAATGTTGACTTAGCAGATCAAAGTTTGGACCATTTTCTTTGCCAAATATATCACAAATAACATATTTGTGATATATTTGGCAAAGAAAATTTGATTGTTTGAACTGCTGTTTATTTTCATCTTTGAACATTACTTTAGAGACAATTGTGAAAGTAACTATAGCCAGCTAACACAATGTTCAAATCAATTAATTTGACAATATACACACAGCGCTCCGCTTCACGATTACAACGATTACACAGATTATTTGAATTGGCAGGCTGATAATAAGCAAAAGGCTAACGCTGGGTTAACCGCAGATATTATTATCTGAATCATACGATCATAATGTTAAAATAAACTTGACTTGGCTAACTAATAACTAGTCGGTCAGTAACAGATGGCAGATGAGCCAAAACTTGGCAACAGCAAGCGTGTCCCAGCCGTGTGCATCACTTTTTAGTGTCCCCTGGAAACAGTTTCTTGATGTCATTAGATGCCACTTCCAGCACATTTCTGTGTTTGGTTTTATTTTCTGTTTGCAGCTATGTGTTGTCAAAGATGTTTTTGTTAATTGGCTTGTGTTGAGCTCTCAGGGCCACCGTAGTAGCAATGATAAGGAATTACACCAAAACATCAAGTTTTGTAAAAGTTCCTCTGCTGTGTTGTCAAAGGTCTGCAAGGAGACGGAGATTTATGTGTAGAAGGCCAGTATTGGCTGATCATGTCACTGCACCAATAAATCCACAGAGACTCACTGTTCTCATAATATTTCATCCACCTTTATGGTCTGTAATAATATCATATGTTAATGCCTCTCTGTAAGTTACTGTGCAGTTAATTTATGTGAATGCTTCTGCTCGGGGTGACTTTTGAACACAAACACCTTCCATTACTGCGTGTTCGCTCCAACTTTATGTTATCTGATCCAGTTTGTGATCAGTGTCATGACAACAACACTGATATACACCAGTCCTGAGCGTCCAGTGAAATATTGCCTACAGAAAGATTGCTTGTGATTTTATATCGTTTCCATTAAATCTTGTCTTTCAAAGGCCTTAATTAATAATACACTTGACATTTATGTTTTCCAGCAATAAGCTAAGCAAGAAACGATTTATGTCACCTAAAGCTTTTTAACAAATCAATGCAACTATTTGTAATTGCTTGTTTCACAAGATTAAAAGTGCTTAGACTTGATCTCTGTCTCCTGTTTAGTGGCCAACATGACCTGTGCCTCTGTCGTAAAAATGCAAGTCCTGGTCATCAGCATTAGCTCCCGTCACCAAATCCATATCGCTATTATTTCTGGAATTTTAATGCTGGCACAATTTATAGCTTATCAAATGCAGTTACCTAAATTGCTGTTAGGAAAAGACAGTATAACTGTCTCTTTTTAATTACGATATAATTTAATGTTGAGGCTGAGATGAGAGTCCTGCTGCAGATGACAAAAACAGGTCCGTGTGAAACTGCAGGCCCAACTGATGGAAAAACAGGATCTTATTCATGCTCCGTTACTGCTAACATGATGATATATCTGCTAATATGAGTTGGTGTCAGTCAGAGATGTATTATCTTAACTTCTGATGCATTGATTGACTTTACAGCAGCTTGCAGCTCAACACAAAGCCTGTGCTTGCATTATAACTGCTTCAAAAAGTGCATTTTTCATGTGTACGGAAGAGGATTAGTGACAGATTGGAAAAATGTATTTTGGTACCAAGTCAGAATTCTAAAATTAAAGTCAGAAATCTGAGTTTAAAGTAAGATCACATACATTAAAAAAATAAAATAAGAAATTCTGACTTTAAACTGGAAGATCAAATACATTGTTCACGTTGCCCTAATCCTCTTCTGTAAATGTGCAAATCAAAATGAAGAGTAAATGTAGGTAAGATGACGTCTTTATTCTGCCTTCTGCACAACAGTTGAATAAAGTGATACAGTAAGAAGCTGCACACTGCACAGACACAAAGAGACGCTCGGAGCACACCGTCTGAACAACCAGCATTTTATTGCATGTTTAGAATGCTCACGTCAGTAATCGCCACTGACTACAACAGAGTGGTCTGCATCACACAGACGAGGAATGATGAGGAGGTTACAGACTGATGGAAGTGATGAGCAATAATATTTCTCTATAAAAAAAAAGAAAAAACAGGAAAAAGAAACTACAGAGTACATCTTCAAAGAAAAAAGAAAGAAAGAAATAGAAAAGCTGCTGCAGGATGAGAGCACCGTGACAGCTCCTGGGCTGCCCCCCCCCCCCCCTCTCCTCCTCTCTCCCTCCCTCCCCCTCCATCTGGAGAAAACCAAAGTGTGGTGTGAGAGAGGCAGAAAGAGGGGGACGGAATGACAGCGGGCTGGATGGTTGGTGAAAGATGAAACAATGGCGGTTTTTTTTTAGCTCGGGTGCCAGCGTGGGATGTCGGGGATGTGATGCCACACGGCTGCAGTTTGCAGGACGTTAGTCTCCAGCAGCGTCTCACCTTTGACCTGCCCGCTGTGCTTGGTTTGACTCATTTACAATGACCCTTGAGATAAAAATATAAATATCTTGATGCCAAACAAAATGTGTTTTACCTACATGACATGGATGAGAAGGACACATCTTTGATGCGTGAGCGAAATTAACTTTTCAAAAAAACAAAAACAAAACAGCATTTAACAATATTCTTTACATCTTGGCACTGCATATTTTTTTTTCTTTTTCCTATTCATTTCATATAAAATATCATTAGATTGATACACCCTTATATTATTACTGACCACTTAAAACATATTTCCCACCCCGCCCCCATCTCTGTGACCCTGGGATTAGTCATGCAAGATATCTCCGTCTTGTAGAGGAAATATACCTGTGTGCCCTTTTCTCAGAGCAGTAATCTTTAACATACAGCCACAGAAGGCAGTGGTTGGACCATCAAAAGGAAGTATCAAAAAACAGCTTAACACAAAGAGGGAAAAAATCTGTACAAAATGCTTAGGTCAATGATAACAGAGAAAAGTCTGTTTTTCTATATTACAGTTTAAAATCCAAAATGGGGGATAATCTCCCCCCCGGCCTGCCCCTGCCCAGCTCACCCAGATGTCTGCGTGGATGATTTTTTTTTTCTTCTTTTTCTTTTTTAAAGCAAGGATTACTAAGTAAAATACATTTGCAGCACAGTTTGCTATTCCAATACATACAGCAGTTTTTTCTCATAGCTATTTCATAGTTAATACAAAGCAGTCGCGATAAAGCAAACATCATAATACAAATGTATTTTTTGATCTTAAAAAAAAAAAAGACAAGAGAGGAAAAGACAAAAGGCTATACCCACATGTATGTACAACCTAATATTGGAACGCCCTTAAAACAACCCATCAGTACATCGGAAGACAGACGGTGACAGGGTGAATGGTGCCACACACAGCTGGGTGATGTTTCCATGAACAAAAGGCCTGAGGTTTGGATTGGTTTGGCAAAAAAAAAGAAGAAAAGATGAAACCTTTAAGATAAACAAGCTCTAATTTCATTTTTTTTTTGTAGTTTTCTCTCTACAGTATCAGACTACACATGCGAGACATACAACTAAGTGCAACTGAGTGAAATGTTTATTTTTTTTCCTCATTTAATTGAATCATTCCCTATAGGTTTGAACTGAGGTATGCGTACAAACGGTTTTCTCATGCTGTTATCTTTAGTAATGTCAAGCTACACATGCTGAGAACGTTGTAATCTACCAGCGCTTTCCCTCCTTTTTCAATACCAAACAAAGCAGCCAGATGAACTGGGGGGTTTGTGGATGAGCTCGGCCCTGTTCTCACGATCCGAGCCGGACTGCAACTGACCCATCCCACAGCTGCCTGGATATTAAATACAACTTCTGGAAACCACAGATTGCCCTTTTCCTTTTTTACTTAATGAGCGATGAACTAAAAAAAAATATATAATAACAATAACTGCCATAAAGTACCTTGTACCCAGCTTATTAGTTGACAGGAGTGTTTGTTTTTTTTAATATAAAAAGTAATAAGTTGACAGAAACGAAACACAATCATAAAGTCTTGCCAAAAAGACGCTAAAAAACCCTAAAAAGTGGCTTACAATCATTTCAAAGGATACAAATGAAGAAAAGAAAGAGAAACATTGAATCATTGTGTGGTCCAGTTGAAGTATAGAATCCGTTTCACATTGTTCTCTGCAAAGCTTTTTCCATTTACCAGTATATTTTTCCTCATCGACCTAATCTACATACCCTTTATGTTCAAATCTGCTCCTGACCAAAAAGCTCCCTTTTCCACTCACTGGCCCAAAGACAAAAAGTTTCCCTAATTTGGTCATGGTGTAGTCTCCCGCCTCCCGCTCAGTTTTGGTCACTGCAAACATTACTGCAGCCGTCCCCCTTTGGCTTTTTAAATAAAACAAATGAAAACACCAGTTTGAGAAGCATCGCCTCGATTCCATCGCAGCGGCTTCATCGGCCGGTGGGAGAGAATGGAGGAGAGATATTTGGCCTTATCTGATATTGCATGGAACACACACTTTGTAGTTTATCTTTGGTAGTCACAGAACAAGATATTAAAACACAACAACTAAAAATAAAATAAAAAAGCAAAATAAAACATGAAATAATTCTACTACTAATAATAAATAACAAGTGGTTGATTGCAGTCTGGAAATTCATCTCTGTAAAAATTTAACTCCCTACCCTCCCGCCAGATCTGTTGTTGCTGCATCACAATGTGGACTCGTCTCGCTTCAATGCTGTGGACTACAACTATTGGCTTTTTGGGTGACATTGAACATCGAGGTATCCACATTCTCTAAATGGCATGTACTGTATGTTTGGGCCCTTTGTGATGTCACAATGCTGGAATGTGCAATGTTTCGGTCTTATTGCAAGTCTTGGGATTTCTACCCTTTCATGAAGAGAAAATGAGCATTTCATCCAGTGTGCAATTCTTTTTAACACTCACTAAAACTTAAAACTGGTCATGCGCGTGATACAAATAGAACTACAGGGAATGCACGTTTATCATCAAGCGCTGAAAGAAATTATAGCGTGGAGAAAGCAGACACGTCTGATTAACAATGGCAAGTTGTGTTCAGGAATCACAATTAGTTGGTCTAAATCATTATCTCTCCGGCGCACACCTGACATTTCCATTCTGCTTTTAAAAGAAACCCGGAGCCTGTAAGTGATCAGGAATGGGGGCTCAAACATGCTCTGCCGTGAGGGGCTGCTTTAAAGTGTAATTTCATAAGGATAAATCATAACCTGCATGATTTCTCTGTCATTCATTCGCATCTCAAATTAAACTTCATTGATGCGTGGAGAGAGCCTTCATTATGAGTAGTGCATTGCCGGTGGACTTCATGAGTGGGTGGGGGGAGCGGGTGAGGGGCGGGCTACACGTCAGAGTGGTGACTTTCTTTTTTTTTTTGAAGATCGTGGAATAAATGACAGAAAAATTCTGCCTGGTATGCGACATTCTGCTTCATGTGTGTTTTTAAAAGAACAACATGAAAGGAAATCATAAACATTCATCATCAAGTGCTGACCACAGAGAATCTCCACAGCATGGGCATGAGGTCTGATCAGTTCAAACAAGTACAAAAAGAAAAAGAAAGATGCAACAGCAATAACAGCATTGAATGGAAAAGACACATTATGTTGATATTTATAACATCTCACCCCCCCCCCCCCCCCCCGACATAAAAATACACCCAAATAAAAACAACACACGTCCCACCCGAGATGGAATCAAAGCAATGAGAAGTGTTGAAGGCAGTGACAATGAACAGAAGTCCGCGCTCGCCTCGTTCACACACACACACACGCGGTGTAAATTAAACGTCAGTCACTCTCTCTCTTTTGAGTTTGTGGTCAGGTGTGTGAGAGAGGGAGGGAGAGAGAGCGGGGGAGGGGGGGCCCTCTTGCAGCCCGCTGAGTGCAGTCCATGCCGGCTGCGCGGCGAGGGTCTCTGACCGCGAACGCGTCGCCCCCGTACCAAACGAGTCCATCCCACACATGAGTAGAAATGAAGTTTCACTTTTTAAGCTTTACTTAAATCAAAAGGTAAATAAGAAAAAAAAAGAATCCCTCACGTGGGGCTGTGTTACTTTTGAGTGTGTGTTCTTGTATGTGTTGTAATGGCACTAAAAAGTGAACTGGGAGACATTTCAGAGCTGAGAGTGCATTTCAGTTTGTTATCTGCGGAGCGCTTTCTGTCTCCCAGATGACCCAGACTGCCTCTGTCTCTGAGGCCCGGGGAGGGTGGGGGGGGAGGGGCGCCGCTAGCCTTACAGCATGTCGTCGTGGCCCTGGTCGTCATCGTAATCTCTGTGGTGATCGAAATCCGGACTGTGATTGGCGGTCGTTACCAGGGAGAGGGGCCCTTCGTGGTCTTCGGGGTCCAGTGGTTCCTCCTTAACGCTGATGTGATGCCTGGAGGAGGAGAGAGAAAAAATATGGCTCCAGTTCTGCTATCCTTAAATCCTTTTTTCTTTTAATAACCTTTCACACACAAAATGCCACAGACCTGATTCTGTTTATAAAGAAAGAAACAAGGGAACAAAAACAAACGTCTGGCTTCAATGAGACTGTGAGTGGGGGCCTCACTGGTGCTCAGGATCATTTCTGCTTTCTTTTGAGGTATTCCAATACCGGCAAAGCTGCAGGCTTCTTTTATTTTCATGGCAACCGACAACAGGGTATTCACTTAGAATTGATAAATGAGGAAGATTAACAACGTGAGACGAGGAGAGGAGAGAATAGACTCTGGAGCGAGTGGGCTGCCGTTGTCAGCCTCCTGGTGGCGGAGGATCAGCGGCGCGCTGTGTGTTCCCCTTCCTGCTCGTTAACATGCACAACCTGCGAAGCGGGTCTCCAGAGGACGACCCCGAGCCGGCTTCTATCATTAATCAACTTCAAGCAAACACAGCGACCAGACACTGCCGTACATGCTTTAAACTCCAGAATTAATGCATATTTTCAACCAAGTGTCAATAAAGGGAAGAAAAGCGCTGGCAGGAAAGGCGCGCTGGGAGAGCAGCGGCGGCGCAGTCGCCATAACACTGCGATAAGAAACAGAGCCCTTATGAGAATAATAACGCTGTCACTTGTAAACAAGGCAAAAACATGAGCCCCCCCAGCTCACAGCCTGGGCAAAAGAGCCACTAAAGAGATGAGATCTGCCACATTTCTCATTACTGAAACAGAGCAGGAATAAAGCAGAGGGGGGAGAGGAGGCCTGGCTGTGGCAGAAAGGAGAAAAAAAACATTATGAGCAGCTGCAGGGGACTTGCCGCTCTAACCTGCGGTGCCAGGCTGTGTAGTGGAGGTAGAGCGGTGTCAGGATGAGGCACCGGGCTCATTTACTACAACAACAAGGGAACACTGGCACATTCTTCATCACCAAAGCCGAGCATTTGATTTATTCACACCGGGATGTCTTGTGTGATTTGCAACTGTTGTGTCGTATGCTAACGAGCTGACATATTTTTGTGTGAATTATAAAAAGGAGGGAAAAAGTAAAGTCAGCTTTTCTATCATTTTCACATCAAAGTAACTCCACAAGTGCCGTTGCCTCAGGTCTGCCTCTGTGGCTGCAGGGCAGACATGAAATTGTTATTATTATGCTACTGAACTGCATGCTGATTCTACACTTTGCTTATAATTAGCCTCCTCTGGATGCCTGATTCTCGTCTGAAGTGCTCTGGTTACTTCTTTGCTGCGTCCTGTCAAGCGGCAGCACATGTGGAAAACACATGTTGCTATATGGTGAACAGTGGGGATGAACTTGTGTTTGGAGCTGTGCGAGCCAACGCATCATGGCAGTTTCTAGCACATGCTTATTCCCTGAGCAGGAGGAGACGTCCACTGATGGTGCTACTGTATGCCGGGGGGAGGAGTAAAAGTACTAATACCACACTGTGGTACACTACAAGTAAAAGTCTTAATTAAGTGAAAGTATGTATCAACAAAATGTACTTAAAGTACTTAGTATTCATCTTGCAGTAAAATGTTTAAAATGTAGACATGATGTTTTTGGATTAATATTTAAAGCTGCATTAAGGTCGGTGTTGCATTTTGCTGCTGTAGATGTTTAAGGTTGTGCTCATTTTTAATACTTTATATGCTGTTTAATCTGCAGCAATGCATCATTATTCTAAAAGATCGTCATATATTTGTAGCGTTGTCGCTGTCCTGTGAGAAAGGTATCAAGTATCTCTAAAATGTTTTCAGCTTTACACATTCAATTCAATTACACCTGCATCCAACGAATCCTTCACTTTATTAGATACATTGAAATGTGTATCTGAGAAGTAACTAAAGCTGCCAGAGACAAATGTAGTGGAGTACAAAGTAGAATATTTGTCTCTAAGATGGAGTGGAGTATAAGTATAACGTTGCATAAATGTAAAATATTCATATATATAAGTAGCTTGTACTTTAGCACAGTTCTTGAGTAAATGCACTTACATTGCACCACTGACTGTGTAACATCTAGAGCTCAATGTGTAGGCATGAACCACCGGGTATGTTTTGTTAATAAGAGAAGAAAGTTCTTTAAAAGCAAAAGAAAACAGATTTAACTCATTTTGTGCTTGCATAAAGCTTATAGACATAATTATGGAGAAAGAGTTTGTGAGCTCCATCAGCCTAAAGATAGCAGCAGAGGGGCAGAGGGAGAAGCAGGCTGCCTTTAGGGCCAGCACACCCATCCTGTCTCTGCCTTTCCTGTTCCACAGCCACGCTCAGAGCTATGTTCACAGTGATTAGAGATGGCACTTTCCTCCATTTGGCCAGGAGCTCATTACTGCACCTTTTTTGTTTTCAGGCACAATTTCCCCCAAAGCTCAGACATTTCAGGAGGCCATCCCTGAGTCGGTGGTCTGCCCCCACATCTGGAAACGATGCAGCGTGTGCTGTATTATTTTAGGCTTCAAACAACTTAGCAGACACTGCTATACAACAAGTGAACGGGGAGCTGCGGTTTCCAGACCGACCGCAACTTTCCTATATGAGAACCTTGGATGATGTTCTCCAGACTAATTATGCTTTCGTGTTGCTTTTTTCTTTTGCCGGCTCGGAGGTGTTTACTTAATTGTTGCGGCTCGTGTTTCGCCCTGCCGCAGCCAACGGCTCTGTCACTCTGCGTTCTGGCATTTTGTAAATATTTTTAACAAATTGGAATTATGGCGGGACTCAGACGGACGGCGGGACACATAAAGGAGAGTTCATAAACTCGCTGTTAGAATAACACAGGGGCTTTTCTTCCTTTAGGAAAAGGTGGAGTTTCCTTTTTCTGCTCGGGAGGCCAGCCACAGCTCCGGCCGTGACCCCACACACACCACTCCAATATCATCCCTCCAAACTTTATTTATTGTCCTCATTGTTTCTCTTTCATCTCATGCCATGTGTTAGGTCATTCCAGTTTATTATTTAGTTGGCCACTGAAGTCACTTTCTGTCTCAGTGGAGTAAGCATCTGAAAGTCTTTGCCTCTTTTCTTACACAGACTGTGGTGGAGATAAAAGGCGTGCTGTGCCACTCACATAGCTAGCAGGGGCGAGCGTCCCGGGCTGCTGTCACTGCCGTTGCTGTTTCCATGGTCCATCGCTCCATTCATCTCCTCCCGGATGGCGTTCGCCAGGGAGTGGAGGGTGGGACTTCCAATGGAAGCAGTAGTGTATAGAGGTATGTTGTTTTCTGCCATTGAAGCCTGAAAAGCAAAGCCCGGAGCATTAAAATGTGAAACGGAAGAGGCTTGTCAGCACTTTCTCAGTTACCCATCACTCTTTTCACACCAGTACACCCCCTTAAAAACATAGAGATGGAGACTTTTCTTCTTCTTTTTCTTTTTCTCTTTTACTTTTCTTTTAAGTCTTATTTGAAATGTACATTTGTAATGGCGAGAGGGGGGGGGGGGGGGTATCTAGTATCTATCTATCATCTTCTAAAGTTCTGAGAGAGGCACAGTGGTGTACTGTACTTCAGAACAAATCCAATTCATACTGAAAGTTATTTAGCTGATAAGACTTACATACTTCAACCTAGGTAAGGCTGTGACGTTTACTACTTTTACTTCAGTAAAGAACGACTTCTCCTTCCACCACTGGTGAGGCACTTTTTCATGTTTACCTGGAAGGCAGCAGAGAGGGTCGGACCATAGCCCAAGCTGGTCTGAATGTTCTTCACTAAGGCGGGACTTCTGCAAAGAGAACAATCTAATTACAACCACAGACTCGTGTCTCATTCAGCATGCTACGGTATCTTATTTCATAAAAAGAAATCAATGCACTTTGTATCAGAACTAAATGCATTTACTGGTGTAGTAATGTGGCTACGATTCTAAGATGTTCAATCACTTGACAATACCACACTACTATCTTTAACACTTTGAGAAGAATGAACTGATGGAGGCACATCTTGTGAGAGCATGATGCATGAAGCTAAACACACAAAAAGCATGATGGCAACACTGAGAGGGGGGGAGCATGCAGGCGGGGGCTGGGCCTCTGGAGTTTGCAGGGGGCAGGCGGAAGTGCTTACTGTACGAGCAGCTCGTCAAAGTTCTCATCAGCGGCGTATTTCCGCGGACGGCCTCGCTGTATGTGGCGGCCACGCTTAAACTCGTCATCATCAACGGTCCAAAAGGACCCAAACTCATCCTCTACTCTCACAAAGCACTTATGCAGGGAAAGGTTGGTGCGAATGGCACCCTGGGAAAAGCAAACCAGCCGGGAGGGAGGGGGGGCAGCCAGATGCAGATGCAGTGATCGACAGGACAGACAGAAGACGGGCACACAGACAGACAGACACAGGGAGGGGGGGAGAGGGTGAGGATCAAAATGAAAATAAGCCATTGTGGGTTATGAGGCTTCACCAAAAAGGCTTCTGAAAGCATGAAGGGGGAAGGGGGGGGGCACGCCAAAGCAAGCAGGGACTTTGGACATTATGGCAAACAGACAATGAGATGGAGCAGCAGCCTCTTTCCATCAGTAAGCGCTGAGACAGACGCTAGGTCGAGGCTCAAAGAGGCCAAACCTACCCACTGATCTTTTGAGGCCGTCTCTTTTGGAACTCTATTTCGTCGACTGTCCACACAGCCCCTTTTACGTTTTCTACTCGCACAAAACACTTGTGAAGACTAAGATTATGCCGGACTGCGTTCTGCAGTTGTTGTAAGAAGGAGAGAAAGAAAAGGTTGCTATCAGTAAACAGTGTCTGCAAGGGGGGAAAGAAATCTCATATCAATGAAGAAATATTTGAACAGGTGCTGGATGAAACCTGAATGAAAACAATAAATACAGCAAAATGTTATTGGCAGCAAATGGCCCCCGAAGTTTCAAATGACTTAAACAACACATCAATATTTATTGGTTTCCATGGTTTCCGGTTAGTGACATCATTTTTTCTTAGGTGCCTTTTCTGATCAGTGAGATTCAGAATATATTATTCTGAATATTTTCACTGACTAGAAAAGGTTCTGCTCATTTCCCAATTACAATGTGAGACAAATATAGTTATTAAAACTTAAATCCAAGTCTTTTTGTCAGGAAACTAGAGCTGCATATATCATCCTTCTGTTATTGCAGGAGCTGTGCTGAGTGCATGTGTGTGTGTTGAGTGCATGTGTGTGTGTTGAGTGCATGTGTGTGAACGTGTGAGAGAGTCGTGGAATCCAGTGGTTGTAACACAGCGCGCCCCTATGGGAGGGCTGTCGGTAAGTGTGAGAGCTGATGGAGGATGGGGGTGGAGCAGGGTGCTGGTACGGTGTGTGTGTGTGTGTGTGTGTGTGTGTGTGTGTGTGTGTGTGTGTGTGTCATCAGCTAAGTCTTAGAAAAAGGCTTTCAGTGCTTGATCACTGACTACATTTACATGCACATTAATATTCCATTTCTTTTTCTGAAAATGACAATATTCATAATTTGATACGGTTCGTGTAAACAGCTGTTCCGTTTGGATATTCTGAATGAGGTTTTATTCAGAATGTAACATTTTCCAGATTAAGACATGTGGGAGATGCTGTTATTATTCTTTGGACACGTATACAGCGCATCAGGAATATGAGTCTCGTTTGGGGTTTTCAGCGCAGACACGCAGCCTGTTTACGACAAAGCTGTGCTTTGCACACAAAGTAGAGAAGTATGACCAGGAGAAAAGCCCACATATCTGGTCAGAAGGAGGAACAGACCTCCGCTTAAAGATTGTGAAAGACTTAGATACCAACAGGTTTTTGGCGCAAATATCGCAACAGCAAGCTCTTTTTAAGAAGGTGGATGAAGGAAAGAAAGGGAGGCTGTGTTCGCACCAGTGGAAAACTTCATTCATCATCATATGGTGAATAAGGGAAACGGAATATGTTGTGCATGTTAACGTAGTCACTGTCTTCCTTATTCAAAACTAACTTTCTCTGTCTCCAGTCAATTCTGTCTTTTGTTATTGTGTTGTTTTGTCTGCGTTGTGTGTGTGTGTGTGTGTGTGTGTGTTTGTGGCCTGGTTCCCTTCTACAGTGTGTGTGAGAGGCTCAGCCTGGACTCACTGGCAGAGCATGTTAAACTAATGCCACCCACCACCAGAACATCCCCACACACTACGGGGAAGTTGTTTCTTTCCTTTTTCTTCCCTCCCTCTCTCTTTCCCTCTTTTCTGTTGAACAAGAATGCACATATTCCTCCCCCTGCTTTTCTATGTGGTTCACTTTGTTTGTTTAAAGGGTGGTTCATTTGGACAGAATAAAATGGAGCACTGTTATGCGCTTGGGTAAAGGTTCATTTATAAAGACATTAGGACTGGCTATCATTTAATTCTCCCCAACATGAACACAATGTCTCCTTCTCCTCTGGTGCTGGTTTAAAGAAGTGAGGAGGAAGAGCACAATTACCTTCCACGTAGCCGCGTTGCGCCTGAAATATGCAAACATTCGTGTGAACCAGTTGTAGATTTCGTTTAGTGTTAGCTGCTTTTCTGGAGATTCGAGGATTGCCTGGATGAGGAACAGTGACAGAAACAAACATTTACAATGATGCTCCCGTCACAGAGTGATCAATAATTCACAGGAGGCATGCAGCGTTGTGTGTGTTCTCTTGACAAACAGCAGAGAAACTGTCTGTGTAAAGAGTTACTCTGTTTAGAGAAGTCTTCTGCACTTCTCATTCAAAAACTGCAGATTTGAATATATTTTCTTTGGTGGGTGTAAATGAAGGGCAAGCGAAAAACATTTCTCAGGCAGATTACAGGGCAGCAATTATGGCCCGGCTCAGATTAATTCCTGAGATCCCAGATTACTGCGGCCCGGCGATAATTGACTGGCCATCTTAAAACAGGTTCATCCCTACTGTTGTGTGAAATGAATTTGGTAATAATCACAGCCTCTGAAATGCTTAATCAAATGCAATTGTCATATGGGGCAGTTTTTTTGACTCCCGTACGCATTCTTGCTCTCATTTGAAGATGGTTAATCTGCTCCTCTGTCTAAATTGCATTTGAAATTTAACAAGGAACAAGCAAAGAAATAAATCAAACAAATGCAGTTTGTGACTTTCTGAAGAGCTGACTGCTGTTTGTCTTGCTATGACTAAGCAGAGTGGCGGATGTCAAAATGTCGACACATTAAAAAGCACAAGCTTACCTGTCTTATTAGTGAAGCGTACGTGAACGGCGGTCTAACGTCTGCATTCATGTAAAACTCTTTGTTCTGACTGAGATCTGCACACAGGGAAACACAAACATGAAATAAAATGATCAGGTGTCAGCAGTAATGTTCCATCAGTAGCTGACAACACAAATATTAGCATCATTATATGGTTGTGTGTGTATAAAGTGGGGCTGCTACTAATCTGCAGATTATTTTATATATTAATCGATTAACTTTTGGCTTATAATGATCATAGAACAGTGACAAATGCCCGTCGCAGCTTCTCAAAGTCTAAGGAGATGTCTTTAAATGTCTTGTTTGTCAGTCTAAAAAACTAAGATATTCAGTTTAATATTATATAAAACAGAGAAAAGCAGAACATCTGTATATCTGAGAGGCTGAAACTGGCTCTAGTTTCCAGATGGGATGTGTGCTCTGAGTGTCAGTTATTGAGCAGGGCAGATATGTACTTGTACATGTGAGCATGCTTGTTCATCCTGCAGTACCTGGAGAGATGGGCATGTTGTATTTATCTGAGTAGCGTCGTCGCATGGGGCCCACGCTGTGGAGGCTGTTGGCTGTGATGACGGAGTGGGTGTGGGACAGCGGTGTGAGGGGTGCTGTGGGTGTGGTGGGAGTCTGGGGCAGACTCAGAGGAGAAGAGGCCTCGTGGGCCGACTTGGACAATGTGACGTTAGACACCAAGTTGAGCTGGAAGAGCAAACAAACAGAGAAACACTGACAGTTAGTCCTCTAATTACCCCTCTGTCTCAGACGCCTCATTGACTATGCATGTCTCCTCTGTAATTGCAGGCGGGCCCTGAGATGATCCATGAACGTTCGCTAAATGTTTGGAAAATAACCCCGGAGCCTCCGCTCCCCACCTCCTCTATTCTTCACGCTCTGCTCTCTCCTCCCTCCCTCCCTCCCTCCCTCTCTCTCTCGCTGCCGTGTCAGGCCCGTTCCCCGCTTTCTGTTTCACCGCCTTTGTTTAATCTTTTGTCCCTCTTGTCCTGTTTGGACAACACACCCCCACCTCCTCCACCCGCTGTGGGTCCGCGGCATGGTAACCACCGGCGAGGGCTGAGTAGAGAAGGGAAGATGGAACGTCTCTGAAAAATGACAGTGTGATTCTCACCTACCGCTGAGCCGCCCCGCTAATAAGGCAGCCAGAGGAAGAAGCCAATCTGGGCTAATTACAAGCTGGAATTGTATTGTGAGCACTCTAATTAGGAGCTGCTTATGGAGGTGATCTGGTGATTAACTGCTGTCTCTGACTGACCTCCATCATCAGGCCGTGGTAAAGATGGCCTCACAGTATGTCCACGGACGGCCTAATGCAGAGAATAGTTTGCATTGAAGCCTGTGAGTGTGAATGGGTTGGGTGGACTAAAGGAGAAGGAAGGACTTAAGTAATAATGGCTACAAGGTAAACTAATTATGGCAAGTGCGCCAAAGGTATAGCATGGCTTCCAGCAGCTGTGGCGGCTGCGAGCCAAGCGCCAAGCCTCCATACTGGAGCAGCAGTCAAGTGGAAAATTTGAGCCTGACCCTGCTCCAGCTATTAATTGGCAGGAAAACTAATGACACATATACATATTCCCACAAAATTGTTCTAATTGCTAATTTGCCGAAGGAGGCCAGCATCCAAATTAAACATGACTTCAGACTGTGAGAAAAAGAAAGTGGAGAGAGAGAGAGAGAGAGAGAGAGAGAGAGAGGAATGAAAAAATAAAAAAAGGGAGACCGTGT
Organism: Cottoperca gobio; assembly: GCF_900634415.1. Taxonomy (NCBI): domain Eukaryota; kingdom Metazoa; phylum Chordata; class Actinopteri; order Perciformes; family Bovichtidae; genus Cottoperca; species Cottoperca gobio. Next base: position 5,841,258 of record NC_041359.1, on the reverse strand, counting down.
TGGGAGGACACGTCATCTTTGACATCATTTGTTGATTACGCGTCTGCTTTGTGCCGATGACGTCGTGGAGGTGATGGAGGGTTTGACGACAGACAGGTGGGAGTGGACAGACAGCAACACAGATGCTTTTTAATATTCCTAATCACACTCATTACCAACAGGTATAATAAAGACATCAGAAATCCAAGTGAGAATGACTGTTCATCAACCGATCATTGCAGCTTTATATAAATGTACATTACTTTTTATTGTTATTATTAAAATGAGTGAAATGTGTGTATTTGTGTAGTCTCCCGCTTTAACAGACTCATGTCCAACTCATCACAATGTCTATTTATGTTTTGGAGGCTGAACTGTGGCTTTTTGGCAGAGTCTGCCCAAATAATTTGGATTACTGCTGGGATGCACAAATGCAAGACTACATCCTCACCAACAGTAGCAGAAGACGTGTTATTCTAAATCACGGACTAAATAAATCACACTTGGGTTCGCGTGTTTCTGACACAATGCTATCAATAGAACGGGGCTTGCGGTGTTGACTTCTCTTCCTGTGGATTAGCGAGCTTTGTTTCATGTTTCATCCATATTCCCTGGCCGTAAACACAGAGAGGCTTCAACAATAGGCCAGACAGGCTGGTAATAGCCTTGCCTTTGTTTGCCTCACCATTTGGGCTCACTCCAGTGCCTAGACAAAATGAGACTTCAGACTGAAATTAATTAAATGGTAATTGGTGATCTAATTATACTGGCTTTGACTCGGCAAGCTGCTAAAGAAAATAAACAAAAAGTCCCTCCTTAATTATGTATGGCGTAAAAGGTCAGATTTCTGACAAGAATGCTTAGTGACACCGAGTGCAGACACCCACCCCCACACACACACAAATACAAACACGGTCATACACACACACAGGAACATGCATGGCTAATGTGGCACATTTTGTTTTGATCTTCCCCCGCTTCACATCCACCTCAGAAGAATAAAATAATTCCCATTCATTTGGCGCTGTGCATGCACAGTATCAGTTTGTTTGTCTTTAATTATGACTAAATGTGAACCAGCTACTTTGCTATGACAGTTGGCTACTTATACACGCCTTTATTAAACGCAACAGCACAGAACGGCAGAAAAGCAGCAATTACTGGAAGAACACAATTGTTTCTTCAGAGCGGCTGTATCTTCCGTCAGCTCTGAGAATACTTTCATTCTGCATCTGCTCAAAGGAGGGATTTTTTCTTTCACCGGCCATCTCTGTTGCTGCAATCTCACTAAAACCTCAGAGGGGCCACGGGCCCTGACCTGTGTAAGTCCACCACTCACCCAGCCGAAGCCAGACATATTTATCATAGCATTTCAGAGCAGCTCGCAGCAGGCAAAGTGGCGCTGGAGAATAGGAGTCTATTTATTTGAATAAAAATCCCAGCTTGCCCCCTTGAGAGTGTTAACGCTGAGCTCTGACACAGCTATTCTCACAGGCCCCGGGGAGAGAGGAGAGGTAGTGAACTGAAGATGCTATCTGCCGCTCCTACCACTTTTCATATACAAATGTTCCCGTGTCAGAGCCCTTGTTTTGCACTCTAATCTACATCATCAGTGCGCGTGACACACGCGGCTTTAACAGGCAGCCTTTTGTCGTTCCATATCTCCAGGCGGTTTATGTTGGAGCGTCAATAGCCAACGCTATGACTGTAAATAAATGATCCAAGCTGCACAGTATGCTGAAAGACACAACTTCTGGATGTACATTGTGCATCTGTGTGTGTGCGTGATTCCAGATTCACGCCCTGCAGTCAAATGATCTCTGTCATGCAGACTGAAATATGGTGCGGAGGCCCCTTCTTAAACATGACAAAATAGCGCAGACACTTAAATGCCATATGTTAAACCCGTGCCCCTAAAGGATAGTGATTAAGCAGTATGCTTTATGGCATGGCATATATTAAGAGTGATAAGCACGATGTCTGGAATGTGTCAAGAAGATAATACTGCTTGTACATTTATTAAACATTTTAGTTGTTCACTTTTCAGAGAATGTGGGGGAATCACCAGCTTCGTCTGCAGATTATTTGCTCTGTTTTCTATCTTCTCCTAATCATTTGGTCAAAACAATGTTGGAAAACAGTGAACAATGTTCATCCCAGTTGCTCAAAGTCCAAATAGTTAGTGTTCATTTTGATCTCTACTCACATTTTTGTTTATTTTCTCATCCGGCAACATTTAGATTTTTACACTCATCACTCAAACAGCTTTCTTCTGTTGAGTTTGAATCCAAAATTAAACAATATTTAAATTAAAATGACAATGTATTCTAATGTGAGAAATGCTTTATATTCATATTAAGTCTAGATTACTATTCACATTTAAAGATGGCTGAGGGTAAATCCTGAAATTATTTTTTTACCCTAAATGAGGATTGAAAGAGAGAAACGTCTGCTATCATAGAAAATCAATATTAAAATAAAAACCAGCAGGTGCCACGACCGCCTATATTTGGGATCATCAGCGAGCCATATCTTATAACTACATATCAATAAGTCAATAATATCTTATTTTCAGCCCCTACTTGAAATATTACAATGTTAATATATTGCTTCAATTGTTTCACCGTGTAGTATTGTTTCTTTTGAACAATCTTTTCTCCGTGCATTAGCATGACTGTGTTGTTAGTATTTTAATAAATGTTTCTTATGTTTGATGTTATGAGGCAGGAAAAGCACTCTGTAACTGCGCTGTTTAAAAGAGCTACAAATAAACATTATTTTTGATGTATTTATTAAATATCGTGTCAGTTATTATTACTGTATTTCCCTTTCCCTATGCTTTCTCATCTTTCCAGTCTGCCCCAAACAGGCAGTGCCTCTCCGAAGCCGTTACAGCGTGTGCATCCAGTTCATCACAGGCACCAAATTGAATCTCGGATGTCAGCAGATGTGGTCCAAAACAATATTTACTGCCTCCCTCAAGAGAACAGCTGTTTTTATTTAGCAGATAAATAAGAAGATGGAGGAAGGGATTAATGAATACATGTGTGCCAATTAAGACCAACAAAAGGATGGGGGAGGGACGTGAGAGACGGAGAGACAGAGAGAGAGAGTATGACAGGGCTGCTGCTCACCGGCTGTGGGATGGCTTTGGGCTCCGTGGACTTGACGTGAAGGTGCGTCATCATCGCTTGCAGACGCTCTTTGTCTTTCGCTAGCTGTAATGAGGAAAGAGAGCACATTACATTTTTAATGAACAAAAGGAAAAACATAATCTCTACTTGTATTAATTCAATACATCCCTTTGCAGTGAAGGTATCTTTAACAATGAGAGAAATCAATATTTCCCCCCCTTGGACAAGTCTAATTATTTGTTTTTAAAATACTTTTGGAAGCTGTCAATAACTCTGCACTTCAGACTAACTACTGCCTCCAATTCAAGGTTAAAAAACATAGTATGTCTCATTGCCAATAACAGGCCCTTTCTACCTGTCTGAAACTCAGCGCTGTCTTAGCTGCCAGCTTAAATTATGGTGATAGGCTGCATGCAGAGGAAGTGTGTGTCTGATAAAGCTTCGCTCCATCCCTCTGGATAATACACCACCAGAGAGCAAACAGGACGTTGGTGTGGTGTAATGTTTGAGCAACTCAACTCATTGTTTAAGGTTAACATCCAGAAAACTCATGAACAGTTCTTTTGGGGTATGATGTGGCTAAGATGTGAATGCTGCTTAAAATCTGGAATACATTAAATGTGATTCTGTATTTGCTTTGCAGCAGCTAATTAATACAAATACAGTTTAATGGGATGGTTGGTTTTAGTTTCCCCCTGTAAATCCAATAAATAAGCGCAAGCTTACATTATTAAAGTGTTCACCATTCGTCACACATGTGACACACTGGCCATTACATTGCCCACAATGACTGTCTTTTTCCATAAGTGCATTCTTAATGTACACATGTGCACATTTTTCTCTCTCGCAGAGAAAAAGACAATAAAAGATCAAACATAGGGGAAACAGTTTTTGCGGTGGACTTCAATAACCTCTCTGCTCCTCTAACATCTCTATCCACATCTCTATCCACATCTCTATCCACACTTTGCTGCCCAGTCGTTTTCACCAAGTGTTTTATTGTTGGTGCCAAACAGTTAAAAGTCATAAATAACTTTAAAAACCCAGTAAAATTCAAAATGTAATTATCTTCTCTACTTAGCCCGAGGCCCTTCATATATCTTTTTTCCTGGCTGTCATGCATACATAACACATTTTTAATGACTGGTTACTTGCAAATGTACAAAATTATTTCACTGCGCTGCTGCCTCCCCTTCCACGAGTGACCCCCATGACTGATGTCAGACGGACACGGAGGGAGTTCGGCAGACACTGAGGAAGTGTCAGGAGAAGAAGACACATAAATATTTTGGGCCAAAACAAACTGAGAGACAATACCTGCAGCTCCAGCTGTTGTACGACCTGCATTTGCACCCGACACTGGGCCGTGCTCCTGTCATCCAGGGCGTGCTCATTGTTAAGATGCCTGGAAAACAAAAAACACAGAACACAGAAAAAAGCTGATGTCAGTTGGACTTCTGCAGCCTTTCAGATGCAGGCAACAAAAGCGGTCTTGTTTAATGACGCAGTTATGGAGTAAAGCGCACTATATGGAGAATATGTGGGAACGTTAAGGTAAATGTTACGCAGAGCTTCATCATTAAACTTCACATACAATATCTGCAGAAGCAGAAGAAGTACTTCTTAACACACAAGAATGACTTAATATTTCATGACAGTCCTGTCTGCTCCAACTACAGCTCACAGATAAGAGGAATGATTGAAGAATTTCAGGTTAGCTACATTATGCACCAGCGCCCCTAATGCTATTTCTTCTGGTTTCACCTTCCTTTAGCCTTGTTGGATTTTCCCCTTTCTTCGTGTGTTTTCTGCTAATTGTGTAATTAAGAGAATTCAAATAAAGCCAAACCCAAATGCAGAGGACAACAGGACGAGGAGATGAGATCTGTCACAAACTTGAATTATGGATATAATTATGTGTGATTATTTTATACAGGGAAAGATGTTCTCTTTTCCTGCACGTTTATAACTAATCTAAATAAGTAGCTCGCTGGGGTAGCAGACAGGGTTTTTTTTCTGTGATTTATATAAAATGGTGGAGATAAGGTTCACGAGTGAAGGAAATATGATTGGAGGAATTTTATCAGCCGCCGCATGAATTACTGTTTGAAAATGCTTATGCAGGGGCATTTCATTAATCATTTAATCATAATCCGAGCAGGATGTTTGAACTGATTTCACAAATACCCTTTCATTTCACTACTTCATTATGCTCGCTAATGGATCCAATATATTATATATATCATAAATTATATCACATCTTCGGTGACCATGTAGGTCACTGTCACCAGGCATGTCTGTGAGCACACAGTGGCGCCGGCCGATGCCAGGAGAGGTGTGTGACGCGCCCGCCTTTTCAAATGCACTTTTTCTGTCATTTACTGCAAATCAAAAATGGCCAGAGTCAACCTGTGAAGGCACAGTGGCAGGCAGCGCTATGATAGCCCAATAAATTTGATGCCATTGCTTTATGTACAGACAACACATTTGTGCATTAAACGCCACACAGACACTCAGAAAACAGACACACGTGAAGGGAAGGGAGAATTGATAGTGCTCTGCTTGAAATGTGAAGGTTTCTGTTCAGCAGCCGTATTTTCAACCTTGAAGTGAATGATTTAAATCTTTATGGGAAATGTGGTCTCTTCCCCTCTTCAGGTCCTCCTATTGTGTTTTCAAAATGACTGCATATGTATTCAGCTCTTGGAAGTTAATTACTGTGGCAAAAAGAAGAAATTAAAAAGGCGTATTTAAAGAACGCGTGGGTAATAACCCCCTTTTGCTAAAATCAATTCAGACTTCTTCCAGGCTTTCCATTTGTTTGAGTCAAATAAATGCTCATTTAATTAAGTAGGTCGGGAAAATGAAACTGGTAAACATCTCAGGACATCTTACTAAATTTCAAAGAAGAAAATAATAGGTAAAGACGTTTTGACTTCAATTTAACTGGCACAGACTGAATTTTCAATGAAGGCTGGCCTACGTGAGCAGCTTTGGAATTTCTCTGTTCATAGGAGACATGCGCCCTGCTTCTTTTCATCCTTTGTTACATTCCACTTTATTTCTTCTAATGACATGGAGAGTCACAGTGCATAATTAATAGGAAATGAAATATTCAAATGGCCCTAATGCAGCCTCGAGAGGAGTGTCTGGACACGGGAGCAGGGGATACGGGGGAATTGACGTCGAGAGAGGCTATGAACGTTGGCATGTGTCACTTTCTGGACTTCAAATGAAGCCACTTTTAAAAGCTCTCTGGCAGGATGACAGTCACTAATGTAAATTGCCACAATAAAACAAGTTAGACATTCCTGTAACAGCGGGCTTTTTGCATAACAGTTAGTTTGCTTATCTATTTTCTTTTTTTCCTTTTACAATTTCTAATTATATAGACTGGACCCAGAGCTTAAGGCTGTCTCTGAGGACGGTTTATCTTCTTCACTGTTGGGTGGAATTTTAAATTAAATGCACAAGTCTTTACAGCGGTATTTACATTTAAAATGCATTAAAACATATTTCTGACATATATGACACTTTTTAATTTTTTTTTTTTTACAAGATTTCAGTTTTAATCTAATTTTGTAGTGTGCATAGTTTGCTGTGCTACAAAGCTGCATACATGGCAAAACAATTAGCACGCTGTGTTGAGGTGTTAGAGATGAGTCTTTGTGGCTTCAGCAGACAGACAGTGCAGCACTAGAGGGCACTGCAGTGTTTCACTGGCTCTGACCTCTGACTGGACACCGGAGAGAAGGGTCTTGACCCTCGTAAAAGCAGCGGGCCCTACTGTGAACCCAACCCCGCCCTTCTGTGTGCTGAACCTCGAAAACAGGAACAGGGATTCGGTGCTTTTGTATGTATCAAGATAGTGTGTGTAGGTATGTAATGTTTTCCTTAAAAGATAGAACAAATACACACACAGTTTAAAACAACATTTCAGTCCCGTATTAGTTGTTGCTGTTGGCATGTGGGTCTGAAATCTGGTTGACGTTAGAGTCCACACACACACACACACACACACACGTATTTGTGATTGTTTTCGGGGGCCTGCAGTATCAGTTGCTGGGTTTTTCATGTGGAAGTGCTTAAGGGTTTGAGCGTTAACACCTTGGTGAGCCGCTCGCACTCTCGCCTGCTGTTAAACAAAGGCAGCTTTGTGGAGACTCTCCCCAAATGTTTTCTTAACATGTTCCAAGCAGTTTGAGCAGGCAACTAAAGTAAACAAGATGTTGCCATGATAAAAACACTTGTAAAAACATTGCAGAGTGCACTTAGAGACTTTTTTTTAAGGCAGAGCTGAATTTAATTCCTCTCTCTTCTATAAACAAAGGGTGAGGCAATGTCAGAATACAATAAATAGTGATAGATTTAAGAGGGCACTCCCTAAGCTGAAATATGTGTGTGATACGGGCTTTAATAACTCTGTGTCACAGGGTGTTTATTAAATAAAAATACATAACTGCCTCTTTTTTTTCATCTCTCACAGAAACAGTTCTGAACCAAAAAATCTCTTTTCTAAAGCAAACTGTGCTCTAAGTGGATTTACGCAAACGATAAAGAGGATTCAAAATGTTGACAAAGACAGTCAAAACTTTGAGCTGCCTGTGAGCCGTCCCTCCGCAGCACCTTTCTCTCCGTCTGGGAGTTCGCTGAGTGCTTGTTTTAGGATAATGGAATTGTGTCATATCTTGTGTAAAGTGCGACTAATCCGGGGTGACAGTGAGCCATTGATCTGCTGCCACAATGCAGATGTTTTCATCCTCTCCGTAACCATGGCGCTGGTATGTGTTGGATTACCTACTGCACAGGGTTGATTAGTAAACCAGCGGTGTGACTCAGACTGGGGAAGCATGGTGCACAACAAAAGGCCTGTCAGGCAGCGCAGGGTCCAACATGTTACACAGCTCACACTGCAAAGCAGGTGATGCCGACTGAGCTGGAGCTCTTTAGGTACAGTATACATTAGAGGGGGGGGGGGATTCATGTAGGAATTGAGATTCTTATCTTCTAAGATTCACAACTACAGAAAAGAAGCTAGATATTGTAGTAATCCTACACACCAGTTTTAGAGTCATTTGTGTGCAATATATTTTTGCAATTGGAAAGTTTGTGAGAAATAAAAAGGCAGCGAGACTAAACATTACAATTGTATTTATGCAAGAGGCAGCATTTAATTTTTTTATATTGTGTTATTCTTTAGGTCACTGAGAAATACGTCTTTTTACTTCAGCATGAATAAATGTAGCTTTCTGTCTCAGGTTAGCCTTTGTGTGTTTACATCATTGCAGTCGGTTATTATAACTTTGTCAAATATAAACACTCTTATGCACACTTTACTCTGCTTTAACACCATGATTTGCCACATGCCTGCTCCAGCGGATCTACTCCAGCGCACAGCGGACTGCAGTAGATCCTGAAATTAGCACCCTTATGTGCAGAATCCATTTTGAATCGAATCTGTGAGATACCGGGAGATTCGGACCCCCAGTATTCATGGTTGATTTTAACACAGTGCTGAGGTGTGGGGGCCTTTAATAACATAAACAACACTGTAAACCAAAAACTCTAAGAAATAAAGCATGAGAAAGGAGAGGGAAAGACAAACAAAGCACTGAGAAAAAAGACAGAAAGAGCTGAGCAAGGCAAAGACACACACACACACACACACACACACACACACACACACACACACACACACGTCTGTCCAGTGACAAGGGCAAACATGCAGAGCACCCTAAGTGTGGGCTGCCACAGATAAACATCCTACCGTTGTTTGTTTGGGAAAAATGGCCCCCGTCACCATGGGAACTGCACTTATCACAGGAATTAGAGGACCCATGCGGTTCTCAGAAGGAGACCCCGCCACAGTCAAGAGAGGGCCAACCCAGGCCCCCACACTCAGGAATAACAACCAGCTGCACCTGTAGTGCCTCGGAGTTGCCGGGGGTCACAAAACATGTAATCGACCCAACATGAGGACAAACAAGCTGTGGCACAACCCTCCGACTACCACTTTCACTTACTTGAGGAATGAATAGAAATCATCAAACACCGCCTCACATCCAGGCCACTTGCAAACACCGTGACCGTAGAGAGGGTGGCTGTGGGGGGAATGGTCTTCTAGCGTGGATCTGAAAGAGAAAGTCACAGAACCATATAAAAACTGATTTGAGAGTGTTTTGAATACAAACACCAGAGGTCACGAGCAAGGCTTTCCGTATCTCGGTACCAAGTTATTGTGTTTTGGTGGAATCGAATCCCTGCTAGCAGTCAAGCTAGTCACATGACATCTGTCTGTCTGTCAAATTGTAAGACATTTTGATGATCTAACCCCTAAAAAGTAAATGCTGACAATAATAAATACTTTTCTACATTTAAACTATTTCCATAATTAAAAGTGATGCGTGGCATAAAAAACATCATGGAAATTGTTAAATTATAGGTAAGATCACATTTTATAAAAAAAAACGTAACTTCTCAATAGTTAGGAAAATGCAAATATGTAATAAAAAAAGAAGAAGAGATGAATGTGAATTGTCGTGCGGCTCGATTCCCCCACCTCTGACAACGGGGAAGAAGATGGTTTCTCCTGTTAATCTGATGCCTGGTTAGCACCTCCCTCTGTGTGCTGTATGTAGTTTCCACATGAAAACCTTTGGCTTAGACTTGATCTGTGAACTTTGGCCTGTGTGGAATCAGTGCACCTGTGTGATCTCTGCTTGTTCTTTTCTTAAAAGAGAGGACTCACGTTGCGAAAGCGCAACCAAATCAATATGTAATTATTTAGTACCACTGAGCCATGTTACAATTCACTTTGATCAAGACTGCTAGGGGGCTTCCTCAGCCTCTGCTTTTCCTGCTGCATCATGTCCCGGAGCCCACCTGGAGGAGTGTGTGTACCACGACATGAAACCCCCAAAAGCATCAGGCACTTCTCACACCGTGCACAAAACTGTAAACATCCCCGCCTGGTATCAATTTATCTACTGACCAATCCATGTCACCAGGGGCTGACAAGCACGGCAGCTATGGGGAGCTTATGGCTTTGTGCAATCAGTCTAAATAGCGGAGAACGTCCCCGAAAAACAAACTTTACAACATCTTCCATATGTCGAGAGGCTCGGAACCACAGCTAACCAAAACGAGTACTGAAAGAACGCGGCCGGTGTCTGCTGAGAGAGCGAGACAAGCAGCCATATGGACACAGGCACCATACAAGACACACAACTTCCAGCTACAAGAGCCTGGGGGACTGGCCTATATCGCTACCACCTGTGCTTCTGGTGGCTCGTGAGCAACAGCGCTGCTGCTTCTCCTCCAGTCTGAGCACTGCTCTCTAAGACAACCAGGCCAGATAGGGAGATTTAGTACAGCACAAACGCCATCAGGTAATACATATAGTCGATAAGACATATTGTCTACCACTTCAGAGGATGTCTTTAAGGATAGAGGGGAAATAAATATTTAGAACAATATGTTGCATTGCTTAGCCAATTAACCATCTGCTATGATATTAAAAGTTGTAATCTAACCATGGCGTGCCAAATTTGCTGGATTAAACAAATTGATGTTCAGATTAAAATCTCATTTGTATCAATGTTAGTAAAGATGTACTTCAAGTATGAAATCTTAAAGGTCGTCACAAGTTTCCTTGTGTTATAATTACTTGCTTAGGAGTTCGCATTGTTCTTAGCATGTGATAATTGCATTGCAATTAGGAAGCAGTCAAGCATTCATGAATGTGGTTAGCAGTTTTTTTCGCTCTCCCTCTTTCAAAAGTCAGATTTTTTTTTATTCAATTATGAATTATGCATTCACATTAAGACCTCTGTTTTGATACAGCTAATAAATAGATGGCAGACGGCCTATTATAATGAGTTTTTAACAAGGAAATGTGCGGACTGGTGAAGGTAACGCTGGTTTTTAAATTAAAAGAGATCTTTTTTTTATTCTTTGCGAGCAGGCTTGTTGGTTAATTCTGTATTAATAAGAAATTGAAATGTGGAGTACGCTGGGAATCAGTGAGCACAAAGCGCTGCGAGGGGCTGGCGGCAGAAGAGCCCTTTTAAACGGTGGATGGCTAAACAGTAGTAAATGACAGAATTTACACCAAATGAGCTACATTAGTGTAATAGGAGAAGAGTGTAGGATTCATGGGGTTTTCTCCCATTTGAGAACATGTTGAAGGGAGAACAAAAAAAAATTAAAATAAAGAACCGCTCTGCAGTTCTCTGCGTTGCGTTAAATTTGACATCCACGACAGGTCTGTCAGGATGTTATTATTGTCAGGTAGCCCGGGGGGGGAAGAGCATTCGAATGATCTTGTAACAGCGATGAGGAAAAAGCGTGTCATCAGCTTCCTTTAGAGGAGAAGGAACATTAGAGGGGCTATAGACCCAGACAGAGAGGTGTTGCACTGTGTTTGTGTGTAGACACAAAGATGACTTCCGACAGCTTGATTTCTAGTTCACTTCTTTTGATGAGATGCTTTGGGCCATAAACAAGTCGTGATCTATGGCATCGTCGTGTGCTGATGGACTCAATCTATCAGCAAGAAGAGGGAAGATTGATGTCCACCATGCTAGGTCAGAGTCTGGCCACAATGTATGAAGCCAGTCACACTCACTGTTGGTACTAAAGAGAAGCCCTTTTCACACATGCAGCAAGTAGGCCAATCCAGAAGAAAACAAACAGTTGAAAGTGAAGAAGAAGAAGAAGAAGAAGAAGAAGAGAGGTCATTTACACGAAGACGCCAACGGAAATGTCTAACTGGAGAGACGACGGGATTGGGGAACTTCTGTTGGAAAGGGCCAAATTCAAGAGACTCGATTGTTTATGACCAAATTAAAAACCGCCTCCGTGACCACTGGTGTAATCTGCACACATGCACACTCTGCGCCACCCCTCGCCTAAACCAAAAAGAGTACTTCCTGGAAGTGAGAGCGCTTCTGACACGGACAATCTCCTGCTGTGCGCTACACGTGTGAAAGGCAAACTCAGGACATTGTGCGGACCTGATTCTCTGGATATTATCCATTGTCCTATTCCCCTGTGTCCTCCCCCTCAATCCTGCATCCATACCCCCTACCCTCCCCCTTTGTAACTCCCTGGGCCCGATCCTTTTCTTATGTCTTCTCTGTGCCACTGCATGGTTCACCCTAAATGATTTAATTATCAGTTTTCTGGTATAAGACAAATGAAAGGCAAGAGAGACGGGAGTGCTGTGCCAAATCTGATTATTTATCTTCTTAACAGATTGCTGTGTTACAGTCCCCGAGCTGTGGTTACTGATGGTTGTTGGGAAGCAAAGTGGGCCAAGCGCTTTGTGACGACGCTCCCTCTCACAAAGCTGATGCAGCACTGTATTGGGAATTTGTGTCAGATACAGATCAGGCACATTTTCATTTAAATAAGCAAATCATTGAATAAAGATGACCTGGCTCACAGGGGTATATCTCTATCTATGCATCACAGTTTGTGGGCTGCAGCAACACAGGCTGACAGATTGAGTGACTCAGGCCCTGGTCATATCAGGGATGTTGTTCAGACAAACAGAAAAATCCCAGCCTGCCTTGCCAGAGTGTTCTTTGAGACAAGTAAAAGCAGGAACGCGTGCCTTCGTCTTCGGTGTGTCAAGCCGGCAGTGATTGAATTTCTCCTCCTTCCTTAAGACGGAAGTGCAAAGCCGGTGAGTGATTCCTGTGGATGCACTTAAGGTTTTAGTTGCAGGCGTCGTTGTGCCTGGGCAGATTTTATATGACACATGAAACTAACTACATGGTACTTAGGGCCTGCTGTAAACCAATCTGAAGCCAGTCGGGAAAACAGGCCCATCAGCAGAGAGGCTTGTTTCTGTTGCATGACAAAAGGACTTGCAAAACCGCATCAATTAAAAGTTCATTAAGTTCAGCGCTGGGAGGATGAGTGGATGCTCTCTATTTACGCCGGGGCCGGCCCAGCCCATTATCTTCAACCTGATTATTCAAATCCCTGGATTATAACACAGACGTTTTCTCAGAGCCTTGCTTAGAATAACCACACTTAATAATATTTCATTTTTCTTCCCATGGAGTCTGATTAGAATTGAGTCTGCATCATCAAAAGGCGAGGAGGGGAACAATGCTCTTGATAGTTGTGTGGTTTAAGTGTTGGGAAAATTAACGCGAGAGAGGATTATTGGTCGTGTGGATCTAAATGAGCATCATTCAGCATTTAATAGGCAATGTTTTGTGTTCACTTTGTATCAGTCGTCTGTTCTTAGTAATTGCACTTTGGGAAGTGTGGGTAGGTAATCCGCGACTTCCTCGAGCAGATGTCCTGGATGAGAATCACCTGCTTGGTTTTCTGACAGATCTAAGATACTGCGAGAATATTCAGACGGAGACTGCCTTCTTCACTTAAGCTTGTGTTAAACTGCTGTTGACATCTTCTTTAATCTCTGACAGTCAGCGCGAGGCAGAGGGGCTGCCAGCTCTTGCGTTATGTCTTCTCCGATGTTTCATGGAGCCCTCAGCTTCTTGCCTTTCCCTGCCATCGATGCTCACCTTGTTTGCTTGCTCGCGACAATGTGTGATGGAGTGAGCGAATCAATATCCTCCCCTGTGATTTGTCTTCCACTACACAAAAAAACAGACATTCAGCCAGACTCTGGATGAAAGGCTGGAAGCCTGTGGATACTGTCAACTGTAGGAGCAACTAACGCCCATTTTTTATTTCATTTTTCTCCAGTGTCTGTGCTGGAAGATAACTTTGAAACACAGTAAAGAGGATAAGTCTGTACAGGTAATAAGAATCGCTTTAAAACTGATACCACTGCTTGAAAAGAAATAGCTGTTTTCCGTTTGTATCTCTCCATCAGTAAATCATAGCATTTCCTCTCGAAGCCACTCAGATCCTCTCTACAACCCCCCACAATACCCCCCCCCCCCCCTCCTCCAACAGCAGCCCCTCTTCACCTCCAAAGGCCTGCCGGTTTACAGCGCTAAACATGTTTTCATCGGCATTGCTTTCATAATGACGCGAAGGGTTTTTGATCACTGAAACACAAGTCAGATGTTATGCAGTGAGCTCACGGTGCCTGGAGGCTTCTCACTAGCAGTTCAAAGATCGTTGGTGCAAGAAAACAAGCAAATATGTAAGATGCCAAATTAATTCCTTCCTTAAAGAAACAGCTCAAAGCACAAACATCACAGATGATTCATCCTGGTTGTGAAAATATGATGCGTTTGTTTTTTCTAGTGCACTTTGTTGTTCTTGTGACTGCGTTTGTCATTCCTGATGTGAAGGGTGATGATCCGGTTGATTGTGCATGTCAACAGGTTCCCAAGGAACTGGTTTTCCTTTATGAAAAGAGACTTGTGTTCTAAATATTTTCAAGGTATGAATTCACAGCTGCGCTCCCCAATGTGCAACCGAAACAATAGGAGTTGGACAACGCCCTGACCCCCTTGTTGATGGTATGGTGATATGCGTGCACATTTCTCCAAATTGCTGCATTCCAACCAGGACAAATCCCCAGCTGTATCCAGGCATAGAGAAAAGGGACTTTGTTGGCCTTAATGAAAATAATACTTACACACTAAAAAATTAAGAGTAATCTCTAATGCAAACCCTACGGGGACGTGTGTAGAATAGAAAAAGCTATTTTAAATGGGAATATATGGCACATCGGCCTTCTGTTTGCTTTACACGAAGATGACAGTGAAGACTGTTTCACAAGTTTATTTGCTGCAGGGGTAACATGTTTTTGTAGGCCAACCCGGAATTTAGCACCACACTGGTTTCCTTGAAAAGAACCTAATGGGATTTCTCCATTACATTAATAAGCTCTGTGGCAAACACAAGTTAAGGATACTTACATGTTTTCTTCAGCTTCAGCATTGCTGACGTATTTTATGTCGTAAAACAAAACGTGAAAATCATCAAGAAGCACACATGACACAACAAAAAATGTATATATATATAAAAAGACCTTGAGACTCACCCTTCTCTCTTGTGACTCATGTACTGCCCGTTGGTGGAGGCATGCTGGTTGAGGAGTGGGTTCTTTGGCGGTGCCGGGGAGGACAAGTCAAGGCCCCGGTGGCCGTTGTTGTGCTCCTCCTTCACGTGAGCATGTGTAACCTCCTTCCACAGTTGCTGCAGCTCTGCTGGAATCATGCCTGAGACAAACAAATTGGATAATTAAATCAATTAACAGCTAATCCAACTCTCTTCTTCATCACTTAATTAAATCAAAGCGTCTGTAAACAAAGCCGAGTATTAATTAGAAAATATTCCACTACAGGGTAATGCACTGAGAGCTCTCGCCCCTCGCCCCCCCCCCCCTCTCTCTCTGCCACCTTCTTCTCTCCCTCCCATTTCTCCCTGTGATCTGAAGCGTGTTTGTATACACAAATCCCTGGCATTCACACAGATTTCATGCTCAGAGTAAATAATTAACACCCAGACAAGGCATGAAATCTGAATAATCACCATCATTTTCTCTCAACAACAAGAGATGTGCAGAACATACACAACAAAAAGTTTACAATAGCAACACAAGAAAACATCCCACCCCTGCCTCCTTGAGAAACAGGACCCTGGGGTAATATTCTCAAAAGCGCATTAATGTGCAAAATACTTAAAGCTCTGCACCGCCTCCAATTGACACAGAAGACTTAAACCTCATTTAACAAGTCAAGCACACTGCAGCTCACACAGCCCTTTGAAAAAATGAAATCCCTTGAAGACAGAAGACATTTTTCTGTGTGCTGGAAACGCATCTACGGAGCGTGTGTTTTTTCTTTTCTGCCTCTGAGTGACAGCGATCGCTGACACCCAGGGCCAGAGTCGGGATGTAGAAGGATAATGCTTGTTGTTTGTGCACCTCACTTTCCGTGTCTGAGAGAAGAGAGACAATATATATGTGTCCATCTCTGCTGAGTCTGTTAGAGAAGTCTGCTTTCAATTGACACAAATGAGGATAAAGCTGACATGTAAAATGAGATTAAGCCTCATGGGTGCGGAATCTCTGGCTATTTGTATTTTCAGTCGAAACATCTGGGTAACCCCGATTTTAACAGCACACTGAAAGATCCAAGAGGGTAAATGTGTGTTGGGTATTCAACTCTGTGCTTAAATAAGCCACATGTTTTCAGCATGGTGAAAGAACCTCTTGGATATGTGGTGAATTTAACCACAAAGCAAATGAGCAAGACCACTCGTTTAACATTACAATTAATTAAATCCATTCTCAAAATGAGCACTGGCAAATGAAAGATGATTTGCACATGCTTATCTTCTTGGGTTTATTTCCTCCCTCCTCCTCCTCCTCTCCGTTTCTCATCACCAGCTCTATAGATACCAGAAGTGCTCCTTTCAAGCACCCGATTGTAATACATTGTGTGCAAAATGCTTAGTCTTCATTTATTTCTGTTGTGGAAAATAACTGTGAGGTGAAGATCTCAATACGATCAGCAAAAATATTTTTAATTTGATAAGCTACTAAAGATTTTAATTATGCTGGTAATGGAGAACATTGGCCTAATGAGGCGGAGGACTCCGGAGAGACGCAGAGGCTAAGAACTGTGAAATGAGTCTGATAGGATTGCTGTGAATTCACACTAGATCGTTTGCATATCAAAGAGCAGGAAATGATTACAGGACAAATCAATAACCTTTCCACGTTCCAAGGAGCGTCTTTCCTCATTGGAATATCTCAACACGCTCGCTCTGTTCTGCCCGTCTGTATTCTCCCTTATTCTCTTCGATGCCTTCATGTGCCCGAATCGAAGTGCACGTCCATGACAGGCTAAACATGCTTAATATTGCGCTCTGTGTTACAGCATGCTAATCCACAGCGTGCTCATTCCCGTTCGCATTTTCAAAGGACCCATTGTTGTTTTGATGCTTTAAGGAGACTTTGGAGCAAAAGTTTTCTGTTTGTTGTTTTGTTTCTGTGATGGCTGGTTTGGAAGCGGAAGGTCACCGGTGATGCGAGTGTCCTGCGCTCCGACAGCGGGAACAATCATTTTCCCCCCACTTGGTGCCCGGTGACAGTGGGCAATGTATTTTTAGCCGATGTGCTTGACAGGGCGGCCCACACTGGCTCAATTACCCAGCAGTCCTGGTGACCCCGACGCCACTGTTTACTCAGATGAAACCGCAGCGGATAGTGCGGTCTGATGAGAGAGGTAACGGAGTGGGACCGAGCTGTCTCTTTCTGGATCTAGTCCCTAGTTTTATTGCTCGTCCCTCTCGGTACTCCTGCCTAACCCTAACCTCTTCAAACTCAACAACAGCTATGGCTCATGATTCCACATAAATGACAATAAAATGTCATTGCAGAAATGTCTCAGAGGGTATTATATTTTGTGTTTGGACAAAATGCTCTCCATCTGATTACTGTGGGACACATAATGACATTGATCTGTAAACCCTCTTCCTTGGGCCCCCCAGTTTGTCCTTCCTTTAAATGCCGGATTGGTTTATCTTTCCCCCTTCCATTTTTCAACACAACTATTCCACTCATTACGACTGGGAAATACGGACAAGCACTTTAAAAAATGTATGTTGTTGGGACACTTGATTGATCACCGGCCTCGCAACTCAATTGTACCTCGGCAGGTAGCTCTGGCACACAGACAGGCCGAGCTCTTCAACCTTTTCCTGTCCTTGTCCCCCTGTACCCAGGTGACCATGTTCAAGCAAGCAGAAAGTTGATTTAAGGTTCATAATGACATCAGTTGCAGGCCATCATCCCCCAAATAAAAAATGGCCCCCAGTGCTCCGGGCTCTTTAAACCGAGCTGTTACTTCTCGCACACAGTGCCGTGGGGGGACAGTGACATCGCTATTAGTTTATTGTTCCGCCGGGCTGGGACCTTTACTGCACCTCTGTTTATGTTGCCGTAATCACTGGCCTGCTGATATGCACCCCTTAGGTCTGAAATATGTCCTGTCCTAATGCTGCAGGAACTATTACCAGTAGCCCACTGCTGCACGTATCAATCACTGACAGGTCAGCTGCATTACCCGCCGCTGTCCCCGATGTGCTACTGCTCTGTGAGCACTTCATGGCTCGCCACGTTCTTTGCTTTCATATTACCGCCAAATTTGTCTTGTCACTGTCCCACTGGCCTCTCCCAGACAGCTTAAATGATGTTGTGCAGCTTCAAGAACTCACTCTCTTGCAGAGCAACCTCGAAAGGTGAGCATAAACACACACACACACACACACACACACACACACCACCTGAGCAACATGAGCCTGTGCAGCCACTGACTCACTTATCAGGTCAAGAGGACAGGCTTTTTGTGAGGAGGGAGAGGTGGGGGTGGATCAAATTTATATTTATGAGAGATATATCCTCCCCAAACACATTGTTGTAATTTATAACAGATAGCGTCTGGCCGCTTCCAAGACTTTGAACATTAATGTCAAAAGAATTTATGACAACAGAAAGAAATTACACTCCAGATAATGTGAGCAATTGTTTTTCACTCAAAACCACTATCTGCAACTTTGTACTTAATTAGTGCTATCAAATGTTTGAAAGGCAAATCCATTCCTTCAGTCCGTTGTTTTGGCAGAAAGAAATGACAGAATTCTGTCTCAGCCGACGATGCAACTCAGCAGGAGACTGATGCAGAAATGAGCTGCGAACTGCGTCATAGAACCCAGAACACAACTGCAGACTGCACACCTGCTTTTATTTAATTACAGTGACCTATTATGTGAGATCTGAATCCTGCAATGGACTGCATGTGATAACAGCGGCTTCCTAAAATAATTCTATCGATATCTGCATTTTGAACCCCCCCCCCCCCCCATCCATAATCAGCGGGACCCAAACAGAGCAGATCAACTCATCACTTCCGACACAGTGCTAACTGCTAGCTGAGTATTAGATTAGATCTGAGCACCACAGGCCTAGCCCGCTGATGCATGAAAGAGTTTAGTGATGTGGAAAACAGAAAGGTCATCAATAACTTCAAACAGTCAAGCAGAAAATGTGTAGAATAGGAAGACAAACTGGGGGCCTCGAGCACAAGCCTAAGTGTTGTAACAGCTGTCGGAGGCTCAGGGTTAACATCAATGGATCGACGAGGATAAACAACTAGGTTCGACTGGTTGTGACAAACAAAAACAGTGATTGTAGGAACTCAGGGATTCATCTTCCAAACCGTCAAGAAATCTGAGTATAATTCATTTGGCTGAAGGGTTGAACATTCCCAAAACAATTTAAACCATAAATTTTTCATTTAGAATTACAAGTTAGATTATTTCTGATGATTCTTTGAGAGGGATGTTTTCAACAAAAGATATTTTCTGCAGGGCGTCCTCGACTGAAGAAATTGTTTTGGATTTTGTCGACTAATCGATTTAATCAACAGACCTGTAAAACTGAGTATCATCAAAGAATCATACCAGAGATGTGCTCCCATTGTTCTTAAGAATAAGTCATTCACTAAAGAAATCTTATTTGACTAAGAGTGGGCAGCCCTAGTAATGTCATCGTGTCTATGACACTGTGCGGTATCAGAGGCCGATGTAGATGTAGATTTCTGTGTTGAACTTGGAGAGAAATCCAGCACGTGGTGTGACGCATGGCTCTTCCCTATTAATGCAATAATGATAATTGATTATTCAAACCCAATTGTTTTAATAGAATAGCAGCCTGCAGCCCTGACACAGTGTATTAAGAAGGAGAAAGAGATTTCAATTGAAAGCACCTACTCTTTTGTTAAGGTGAGATGCCTTGGAGGTATTTGAGGATGACACAGTGTAAACAGGATGTTCTGGGACTGTTGTGAAATCCATCAGCAGTACAGTACACAGTCATATCACCTCATAATGCTTTACTCAAGGGGTGTGTGTGTGTGTGTGTGTGTGTGTGTGTTTGCCAGACATCTGACACAGAGCAATTCAGCAAAGTACACTCACAACACGATTGCGCTCCACGCCTGTGCCTGTGGCAATCGTTTGCGGGTGGATGAGTGATTCCATAGCCAGTCCAAACAATAACACCACTGTAAAAACTGTGTTTGTGTTTGCCTATTACCTATTACCTAAGCACCCCCCCCCTCCCTGTTTTTATCGCTCTTATCTTGTTATTTCAAAACTGTTTGTCTTAGCTGGAAATGAATAGTCAATGTCATGTTCTAAAATCCGTATGTCTTTGTCACAAGGAGACCACTCCTTAAAGAAATATTAACGGATAAATAAAGAAATAAACTTCCTGGCAAACAACAAGTATTGACTCACTATCAAGTAACAGGCGTTTCACAATGACAAGTTCACTGGCAGTTTAGGAACAATAGATCCAGTCTTCCTTCAGGCTGAAGGAGACTGCCACCAGGATGCCAATCACAGGCGCAGAGCAAAGAGTTCAAGGACAAAGTCTGAACACTCTGAATAGTATAAGATCATTTTTCCGTGGATCAACACATCGATTGATCAACTAATCGTTACAGCTTTGTAACAAAGTTTGGCACACAGTAAACAGTGAACCCGGAGGCATCACATGCTGTTCAGTAAGTGAGTGTTGAGTGAGATGTACAGCAGCTGTGTCCATGAGCCAGTGAAACCACATACTCTATTTGGTTTCAGACTCAAGTGGAGGGTTGTTCACTTTGACTAAGCACATTTGTACAGGTGTAGCAGATGAAACCGCTCAAAAACATTCAGAGACCTTCACCCACAGAAGCTGAAACGAAGAGTTTGTTGATAAAACTGGTATCTGAAAGCAACTATTTCTACAATGCCACAGCAGTAGCTCTGCGTGAAAGTGTCGTGTTAGCAGGTGTCACTGTGCCTTGTACAACACAGCTCGTTTCCTCCTCCACTACAACTGAATGTGTTCTCTGGTTAGATATTTTAAATTATTTCAAGAACTGTCCTCATTATAAAAACATGATGTGTTCAGCAGCGTTGCCAGATGCACGATAATTATCATATTTGTACGATCGGTTATCCATCTGCACGATGCATGGTGAGTAACGCCAAAAAGTGGCATAATATATGATCATTTTATCATTTTGTCACGCTTACAATTTGCGTTCTCTCAGTCTTAACAGTAGGCTATTACTAAATGTGCTACGTCAGCTTGCATTAAAACAAGACAACAAACCGATTGAAAAGTAGTATAAATACCTGTTTTGTAAAATTACACATTTATGCCTATTTGTTCTTGTGGTTATGACTTATGTGGTACAATAATCCTTCTCAAAATATAATAGATGTAAGCCTCTGGCACTAAAGTTTAACATTTCTCGTCTGGCAACCCTGGCTTTTAGTAAACAACTTCCATAATCCACAGACCAATATGTTTTGTTTTAAATAGAAGGCCAGGATCATCCCATATCTCAATAAGCACATGAAGCATAATCCTAATCTACATCGTTTTGTCTCATTTAGACCAAACACATTTTAGCACTTCAAAATATATTTGGTAGTTAAAAAAAGGATTATCCCCAGACATAGTTG
This sequence comes from Cottoperca gobio, assembly GCF_900634415.1. Lineage (NCBI taxonomy): Eukaryota > Metazoa > Chordata > Actinopteri > Perciformes > Bovichtidae > Cottoperca > Cottoperca gobio. Next base: position 5,819,677 of record NC_041359.1, on the reverse strand, counting down.
TGTTGCAGTGTTTTGTTGGTACCATGTTGAGCGGTTGAGAACAGGAGACTTGACAAAGAGCAGGAGGCTACCAGTTGAGTTCAGTGCTGTGATATTAGGTACTGACCCTGAGTGAGGGAGTGCAGGGGCAGGCCGGTCTGTCCGGGCTGGATTGTGAGCAGCCCTTGCCTCTGAAGGTTGAGCAGATGCTGCTGCTGGACCTGCTGGACCTGCAGGAGCTGCTGCTGGAAGGCCAACTGCTGTGCTGACACCTGCTGCTGAAGGCACAAACACAGAGATAGAGCGGGCACACCATCAGCACAAACACACAGATACAGAAGCCAGTGCAAACATTTGTGTGTTCCGCTGAAGGAAAACGTTTTAAGATCAGGGGCCACAGAGTTCATAGATAGTAAAACGCTTTAGAACAACACGTTCATTCATAAAACAAAAACGAAATTATTGGATTTTGAGTGCGCTAACACACAACAGCACAGTGTCATTTTCATATGTTCTGCCTTTAGTGTGGGTTCGCTGGGCCAGCTGAAGACAGGTGCAGTATACATCTCTCTCTCTCTTAATTAATGAGGAGTCGGGAGGCAAACGACAAACAATGAAACAACATAGTTAATCATTCATAATAAGAGCCACAGGAATTTAATTACAGCCATTCATAATTCAGCAAACAACGTGTGACTAAATCAGAGTGCTTAATAACCACCCTAGCAACTCTCCCAACTCTCCCAGGCATGGCGCTGAGCTCAGGGATACACTCTTCCCCAACCAGCGCAGCACGCTTTGTTCAGTCACACACTGTGGACTGACTAAGAGATAGCTGTTTTGTTGATCTAACCGTGCTGCGGCTGTTTCATCGAGGCGTTTTTAATGAAAAGCTGGTGTCTCTTTACTGACTTAAGGGTTAGGGGGGAACATTATTTGGCTCTGGTAAGTGAAATGTGTGAACTTTGATAGGATGAAACAGTGATGTGAGAGTGGAGAAGGAAAGGAGAAAAAGAAAGTCAGAATAATAAATAGAAGGAAATTATCCAATATCCCCAATCTCCTGTGAGTCAAAACAAATGAGAGATGTTATGTAGATAACAGGGGCACAGAGGAGAGGACACTGATATCCCTTTCATCAATCCCATGCTCTCAACAAATCCAGTCAAATTCCCAAAATGTCTATTATTATTATTATTATTATTAATAATAAGGCTAAAGAAATTCTTACACTTCCTAGTTAACTAATATTAACAATTGTGTCAACTAATCGATTAGTTGATTTTAGGGCTGGGCAAGATATTGATATTTTATCGATATCTTGTTTTAGATTTTGGATATCTTAATACGGCACAAGTGTTGTTTTGCGCTGTTTTTAAAGGCTGCATTACAGTAAAGTGATGTCATTTTCTGAACTCACCAGACTAGTTCTAGCTCTTCTATTATTTGCTTTTACCCACTTATGTCCACATTGCTGACTATCAAAAATCTCATTGTGTGTTTAATGTTGATTAATAAATATATATGTATGATTTTCTCAATATCGCCCAGCCCTAAACACATCCGTAAAACTGAGTTTCTCCACAAAGAATCTTGCAAAAGCTCCACTTGTGTTGAAGTGTGTCCATTCAGCAAGAACACAAAGCATAAAAGAATTACTAATTGACTGAATAAATCTTAATCGACCAAACAACTGGCAGCATTATAAATTATAACCGATTAAACAACAACATCTATCAGGACACCTTTTGTATTTTCTAAGCAAAACAATAAGCATCAAGACTCAACAGGATACTTGGCCTGTTTATGAGTACACAGGCTAGTTGTCAAGCGGGCGGGAGGGGAGGAGAGGGGGGGGCACTAAAAGCAGTGCAGAGGCTGCCAAACTGGGCACCGCACCCTGTTACCAAACACAGGATACACCACTTTGTTTACTTCTCACAATTGAGTGCATACAAAAAAGGTCTCGGTGCAACGTGGCTGTCAGGTCACTTGCTGGCTGCTCTGAAACCACTGAAACAGCCAGATAAAGCGCGCCCACCCCTGTTCAGCTTGTCAAAAGGGTCTAGCAGCCTTCCTCCCCCTTCCTCTCCCTCCTCCTGCCCCACACCCTGCCTGCCGCTCCTGCACCGGCTCGCTAAAAATAAAGCTCCGGGCAGCACTGGTCTATTACAGCGAGCGGGGTCGTCTCATTGGATCAATCAGGGGAGGAAGGCGCTTTGACAGTGGTGGCGGAGGGTCATAATTGAGGAGTAACCTCATTCATTCACAGGCTCATGTGTGATCCAACCCAAAATGAGAGAAGAGCAAAGTGAGATAGAGAGAAGAGAGAGAGATTTTCAGGGACATTTGAGATGCAGGTGGCCTGTGATCTGCTCTGATCTTATGAAAAGGTGGCTGCTTCTTGTTTCCTCTTCCATCAGTGTGAGAAAAGTTTCTCATGCCTTCAGTGCTTTTCTGTTCTCCAGCTCTTCCCTGACAGCCTGAGACAAAGATAATAGTGCTACGGGGGTGGGAGTTCACAAGGAACAATGTCTTTCATCAAAACGCTAAATAAATAGAGGGTGTCTTTTCTGAAGAAGAAGAAAAAGAAAAAAGGGAAGAAAGAAAAATCGAGTATTGCAAATGAATTTAACTCTCTCCCCTTCACATGTCTTTTTTTCTTCTGGTCCCATCAGCTGACAGGAGCTCCTGTGCGCTCCCAGCATGCAGACACATTAAAAAACCCCAGACCCAATAGACCAAATAAGAGGTTAACAAGAAGTGGCATGAGGGAGAGAAAAATACAGTCCCTGACAAATGATAAAGAGTGACACTGGCAGGCCTTTATTGTCAAGCTTCAAATATAAAGTTAAAGATCTTTGAAAAACTAAATTTTGATGTCTTTAAAATAAAAGAGGCACAAAGCAACAACAGGGGGTTATTGTCTGGCAGCCACAGGGGAGTCACTGCATAATTCTTATTCTGTCTTTTGATGGCTGCAAGAAATGCAATGGAAAAAAAGCGAGAGCGATGGGGAGAGAAAGAAAACATGGGCGGAGGGGGAGAGCCTCTCGAGGCTGCATCCATTTCCTGTGATCATACATAATATGCTTCAAAAGTTTTTTCTTTTATTCTCATGCTCCATTCAACTGATCAATTGCACCTCCTTGCCCCCCCCCCCCCTCCTCTTTTCTCCCTTGCTCCTCTAGTGTTTACATCAGATGCGACTTGGTGACAGGCCCTATCTGAGGCCGAGGAGCTCTGCTGTCATGTTGATTTATGGGAGCATCACGCCACAACTTGTCCAAACTGAAGCCCGCAGTTCATTAATTAGGGAGCTACGACTTTGAAGTTGGTAGCTTCGACACGACGTGGACGTGTGTGTGAGCGTGAGCATGCGTGGATGTGTGTGCGTCTTGCTTTTAACATCGAGCTTAATTTTCCCTGCTTCCTCCACTCTAAACATGGAACTCAACGGGGACAAGAGCAGAAATTGCCAGATTTGTCTTTGAACTTCTTCTGACCGCACAATAATAATTTGCTTTGTCCACAGTGATGCCTGTATCCTCCGGTCATTAACACGCATTAAGCTGCTGCCTATGAGCAAGCCCTGCCGTACTGGAGGGAGCGAAGGAGAGAGCAAGAAAGATGGAGAGAGAAGAAAAAGGGAAGAAAAAAAAAACTCAACACAGGCAACAAAGCTGGGAGCGCTCTCTGCACTGATATCTCACAATTACATGGCTTCTCTTCCTCTGCCATTTCCATGTTAATTACTGAGAAAAGCCTCTCAGATTTATATGCTCCCTGTTCCTGCCTTTCATTATTTCTTACACGAGGCTCACAGGAGCGGTCATCTCTTTGTTGCATAGGACACTTGTTTACATGAAGAAAGGAAACAAATCTCGAACATTGCAACGTGGCTCAAGCTCTATAGCATTTTGTGCATTTAATGTGGTTCCATAAAAAGAGTATTCTTAGCACAGTATCAGTCAATTGTTGCCATTTATCCAGCATGTCTGACATGCTAATCAGAAGCATGAGTGCACTTGATCCCCCCCCCTCTCTCCTCTCTGCTTTAACCACAGTCTGGAAGCAGATGGGGTTGAGGGAGGGAGCACACATGCCTTCCATGCTCTGTCTGGCCAACGCGTTTGGTAATGGCAGGCGCTTGGAGTGATGTCAGCCTACCTCTTTACTCTGCTTGCTGCCCGCATGCTGCTGCTGCTGCTGCTGCTGCTGCTGTTGCTGCTGCTGCTGTAAAAGCTGGAGGTGGAGCTGTTCCTGCTGCTTCTTGTAGAACTCTTGGAGTTGCTGCTGCAGAAAAGACGAGAAGGCGACTTATGAGTGAAAGTCTGTCAGTTGTATAAACTCAGCGGTGGGTTTTGTGAGAATTTCCAATACTTTGAGGAATGTTGTCTTTGAGGTTTAAGGGGAGGAAAAGAAAAGAAAAGTACAGCAGCTTAAAAGTGAATTTATCTTTGAGAAACGCTGCCTATACAGGAGGAAGACTTTCAGACAAAATGATTCATGACGTGAATGTCAGATGCACATTACCTGCTGTAACATGAGGGCCTGTTGCTGCTGGAGAAGAACCTGGAGCTGCTGAGGGCTCAGGACCTGCTGCTGAAGGATTTGCTGCATCTGCTGTGGAGTTATCACTTGAGGTGTCATCATAGCCACTGAAAGTGGAACCTGCACAGACACACAAAAACAAGCAGATAGATGTCAAAACAATCCTCAAGTCCATGAATGTAGTACATCATTATTGCAGGAAACAAAGACGAATTAGGGCTGCAACAATTCTTTCCTAGATTAATCCTTTGGTCTATGAAATGTCAGACAATAGTGAAACATGTCAGTCCTAGTTTCAAGTCCAAGTTGATGTCTTTAAATGTCTTGTTTTGTCAGTCAAAAAAACTAAACATATTCACTTTAACATGATATAAAACAGAAAAGAGGAGAAAATCTCCAAATTTTATGGGCTGAAAACAGCATTTCTGCACAATAAAATACTTTAACGATTCATCTGTTATCAAGATAGTTTCCGTCGATCGACTAATGGAATATTCGACTAATCGTTGCAGCTCTTAAGCGAACCGTCCTCTAGAGATCATTGGCAAACAGTGAAGGCTGATGACTTGCCAGCAGGAATAAACAACTCAACTAAAGAATATATCAAATAATGATATTAGAAATGTTCCCTTGCTTATGAATTGTCTCTGAGACTTCATCTCAAGTGTCATCTCGATGTGTTACAAGCTGCACAAACCCTCCAACAAACACACACCCCTCTAACCGTTCTGACAGCAGACTGAGGCGGACTAAAAGGACACAGGACAGCCAGGCGTGGATCATGCCTGTGGAGTAAAAAGGGCCAGCGCATCCACCCTAACCTCCATCCTCTGACCTTCCCCTCTCACACACTCACACACACACACACACACACACACACACACACACACACACAAGCCCACACAATATGATCCACATCTGCCACGATGCTTCTCAGAGCTTGCCGTTTATACAACATGGCAAACATGCCATACCTGAGGACGAGAAAGACCGCCTCAAAAAATGCTGCGGTTGGTTCGTCGCGTGTCATGTGAGAACATTTCATTAGAGACGCTGTCAACAGCGATCTATTATCGTGAAGATACAGAGCGCCTGGAGGAGGAGCCACGGTGAAGAACACGCAGGCCTCTAACTAACTCCCAGCAGAAAGGTGTGAGTGCATGACTCCTCAAAACAAGTGATTTGTTGTGACACTGAAAGAGCGCCCACAGTTGTCAGGGTGCCTTAATTGCTCCGGCGGCGTAGGGGACTCGGAGTGTGTCTGGATGCTGCCACTCACCACTATGATGTGCAATACCATTAAAAGCTCCTTTGCTTGACATTCGGATGACAAACAGCAACTGAGACGTGCTTGATAGTGCCGCGTCTTTGCAGTTGTTAACATGTTGTGGCGACGGTTACTTTGTGTACATTAGTATGTATGTGCATATACAATGTTGTATCTTTCAGGCTGATGTCAGCAGCTGATAGAGCGGACAGTGAGCGTCTGTCTCCACCAAGGTTACCCAAATTGTGGGGCCGCCTCAGAGCTAATGACACCCCTTTGAATTTTTCATGCATTTCTGAATGTAATTTCGCCGCTTAAAATCCCGTCCGCTAACGAAGGGGCTTTTCTGCACGCACATCACCTTGTTCATCCCCCCCCACGTGGCATAAAACAAAAACAAAGCGCTGTCATAATGAACTGCTTGTGCTGCAAATGCAGAGGAAAGGGCACAGATGTCAAATAGGAAGGACCGGCTCTCCGTTAACTTAACACTACACTGTGCTGTGTTCTTCTTCCAGCACCCAGGAGAATGAAGGAGGCTCAGCCCCACCCAGGAGGACTAACACACACTTCACATTTCTCATCTCCCGCACCAGGCGTAGGGAGTGCGAGGAGGAAAATGCAATATTAATTCCCCCCTGTATTATGTCTTAATATGCAGTTCATCTTGACTTTTGCACATGACTTGTCCTGTCATTTGAATAGCCCCGGCCTCCCGTTTCCTAATTTCACAGTCATTATCCACTGAAGTCCTTTTTTTTCTGGGCATCGCTAATTTTGATGAACTATTTTGAAGGTCAACCGAACAGCCCCGCCTTGCTGACACACAAGCGCCATACGTGACGTGATATATAGTTCCCGTCTAAACATGACATTTACCCCCCCCCCACGCACACCAAGGATAAAAAAAATAATGCCCCCCCCCCTTTTATTTTAAGCTTTGCTTTAACTGCGTGCATTAAAAATCTACTCCATACTTGTCATGCTCTATTTTTTACTACCGTGTTAAAAGCTGTAAATTCAGTATTATTTTCAAATGTATAATCATTTTGTCATGCCATATTATATAGAGTGTGATGTGAAAAAACAGGGGGAGAGCAAACGTAACACAGAGATTTTACACACCTCAGCTCTCAATAGCTGCCAATTTTATTACAAATTACACTGAGATTTCCTTCAATTTAACTGTCTTAATTCTTTACACCTTGGGTGTAGATCTCATCATGGTTTCACACTTTGCCTTGTCAGGAGCGTCTTGCTCACAGTAACTACAGCTGGAGCAGCCTCCTCTGTGCACAGCCCCAGCAAGAGGCTATTACAGACCCCCATTTTATTACCCATTACTACTGAGGTCATTAGCAGCAAGAGGGATTGTATGCTTCTTAACCTATTGATCAATGTAACTACTACCATTTAATCCTGTGCTGAAGGAGTGAAAATCTGCCTAAGACTGGATCCTATTGAGAGGAAGGGCGGGAGGGAACACTTTAACTGAGAAATATTGCCCTGGCCGCTGTATCATGCCCATTTAACGCAAACACAGGACGCCAGTCGCCATTTAGAGCACTCCCATATGGCGCACTCCCTTATCTCCTGGATAACATCATGACTCCAGATGATCCAAAAAAAAGAATACATCACCATCTAAAGATAGTCTAAAAAGGAAAGTGGTAATGGGCTAATAACTGGAGGGATCCACTGAGCCCAGCTCTAATCTACTCCCTCAATATGAGGGTGTGAAAAAGAGGACATTCTGAGGATGCCAGAAATAGCTGACGTTTATGAATTTTGCGAAGGTGTGGTGCTCTCCAGGTGCCTTCCATACATAAACATTCAAAACTGGAACATTTTCACACAGCTGCAGAGTGACTGCAGGCAATATACTGTACCAGCACAGGCCTGCTGGCCATATACACACACACACACACACACACAAATCTAAACTGTGGCATGTTAACCGTCACAAGCACATACAGGCACATGTGCAGCCCATAATACACTGTATGAGAAGCAAAACCACATTTTCCATATGGAGTTAGAAAGTACTTGCACCGTATAAAAACGATAGGAATAATGGGAAAAACTAAAACATGTGTAGATTTGAGTAAAATGTTTAATTTAAACATTTTAAACGTTTTTTAAAACAATTATTGACAAAATAAAATGTTCCTTTTGACAAAGATATGAATCATTAATATCCTTTAGGACGGCAACTAACCATCATTTTCATTATCGATGAATCTGCAGAATATTTTCTAGATTAATCGTTTGATTTATAAAATGTGAAAATGTGAAAAATGTCCATCCCAGTTTCTCCAAGTCCAAGGTGATGTCTTTACAGTCTTGTCCTTTGAGTCCGAAACCAAAAGATATTCACTTTGATATTATATAAAATGAGATAAGCAGGAAAACTCCATGAGGCTGAAAACACACATTTAATTGATCATAAAAATATATTTTTCGACTAATCTAAGCTCTAAAATCCTTCATATCATAATTCTCTGCACCACATCTGACCATGCATCAACACACACACACACACACACACACACACACACACACACACACAGAGCATAGAAAGCATTTGGCATCTAAAAAGGTAACACAAGCCGCACATGTGAAAACGTTAAAGAGTCACTGATTCAGAGTTAATGAAGACGCTTTCCTCCCCCCCCCCCGTCACAAGTCAGAGGTCAGAAGGGGTAAGGGGTGAAGGAGACTGGAAGAAACTGAGGCCATTAAAAGGAACAGAAATGAGGGACAAGGAGCTGAATGAGGGACCGACAGACGTTTGACTGGCTGTAAAAGGTGCAGCTTGGCTGAAAGAAAAAAGGCAGGAAAAAAAAGAAGAAGAAAAGAATTATCAAATTTTCATTTGTGCTCCCTGGGGTCATCTTGTTTTGCAGGGGCATCAAATGGAATGGAAAAGTAAAAAAAGAAATAACAGGCCCTGGAGAAATCAGTGAGTCTAGTCCGTTTGATGCTGTTGTTTTACCTTGGCCTGCAGTGTGGCGCAAAGGAAACGACTTCCCATCCTGACTGTGATCTCCTGCATGAAAATGTAGCCGGAATGAGGATTTCACGGGAGCTATTGTACTTAAGTGATGTGCGAACATAATTAGTCGTCGACAAGACTGGAAAGGCTAATTCCATATTATCTATTCAGGGTGATTGAAATCTCTCAAGTGGAGAACATTTATTTATCCAAAAAAAAAGAAAATAGACGCAGTATATTCACAGATATATCCTTTCCCCCCCCCTAACAATAAAAAACATCTCGTTATATGAATTCTTACAAAACATAATTAGTGTACACAACACATTTTACATGCCAGATTCTTTAGTGGGATTAACATTTCAAAAGGCAGAACTAGCCATCCCTACATGTGTTAGGAGTGTTTAGACCTCCATTAGTCCTTCCTCGTCATCCACAATCAAGCGGTTTTAAAAATGTTTACAACTCACATAAACAGGATAATCACAGCCACATTTCTTCTCTCACTATATGTTCTGAGTTGGTTGTAAGGGGTGTGAGGGGCTCAAGTTATTTGAGTAACTGTAAAAACAAAAGTCAAGATTGCATTTTAATGAACTTTTTCGACTACAAACAAACAGCCGGAGCTGGTCCCAGTGTCGGGTTCAAACAAACAAACTGCACGGCAGCGAAGCTGGATGCTTTTTCCCACACTGGAGGCAACCAGGTGACCACTGCTGAGGGGAGCGCACACGGGGCACCCCCCTCAACACACACACACACACACACACACACACACACCTTCCTTTACATCACCATCATGTTTTAGTATAGCGTTCCAAATTTGTATTTGAGAAAATGTATCTCAAAATATAATCAATGAGCAGGTAAAACAAATATCATTATTAATAGTAGGAATATTAAAACAACAGTGATGCAGATGTATGTCTATAAGTGAGCGTTTAAAAAATAAATAAAAAATAATTCTAGGTTCACAAAATACCCTAAGTGCTTCGTTATATTTTTCCGTCTGACTCAATGTCCTGTCACTCTTTTTGACCTTTCAAGCCACACCTCCAAGAGCGTATTTCACAGCCACAAGGCTTTTGAGTTCTGAAAGCTGGCTTACAAATTCATGGTGACAGCTACTGTCCTACACATCACCGTCCACTCTTCTCACCTTTCCCCGGAAACGTCTCACGACCACTGCTGGGGGTGAGCTGCGTGCCCGTGATCTATGGTCTACCAGCTCTACGCGGCGGTTACGCAACAGTGCACGTCTTCGGACGCATTATTTGAGTCGGTTGAGATTTAATTAAGATCACGGCCCCTAAAATCCCCTTTAAATGAAACTGTAGTTAAAAGACAATGGCTGACACATCCTCGTGCAGATTGTTTCCATTCTCTGCACACCAGCAACGCAAAGCTAATCCTCGTTTCCATGGCGGCAGACGAGAGGGGCCACAATTTGTGTTGCTTCTTAATGTTGTTGTGTTATGTGACTCGTATAAAATTTACAGCCAATTCATAAAAATATATAGAAAAAGACTCTTAGCAGCAGGTTAATAGCATTAACTACAAATCAGTGCTAAATCCAGTTTTATTTTTTTTAGTGCAACATGTCAATGCCACCACGTCCCTTATTGTTTTTAAATATATAAGTTGTTTAAAATATATAGGTCGTCACAGAAATGAGAGGCGAAAGAGACCTTCTGCCATAAAACACTCCACACCGTGTAATCTCATTATTATCCTAGCATCTCAACCCTTTAAACACATGGCATCTCAAGTGTAGAGATAATCTTCCCATCTGAAACAGAGACGCACAAACACCAAGCAGTAATAACTCCCCCCCCCCCCCCCCCCCCAAAAAAAAGGAGAAGATTTTTCATGTAAAAACATGTTTTAGTGGGGAAAGCCAGGGTAGAGCAGCAGAAAGCAGCTGGTGGCTCACTATATCACTGCTAAACTATTCCCCCCGTCTCTCCTCTCTGTCTTGCCTGCCTGCTCCAGTACAAAGCAGAGACCGTCCCTGTAAAGGATATCCCAGCGAGCGTTGTGAGGCTCTGCCGGCTACCCCCCTGTGCCCCCCTCACTCCGGGTACACAGCTAATATCTGGTTGCCTATGTCATGGTTTAGAAATGACAGGTGCTCGCAGCCCCTCGCCTTGACAGGCCACTGCACAAATAACGCCCCTGCCTGAAAGGGCTAATGCACTACTAATGAACAATAAATCAACTTTGATTACAAACTGTCAACCCAATCAGCTCGCACTCCAGCTCTCCCAAACTGCGAGTCTCGGCACAGCTGCACGGCATTACGGTACACGCTGCCCTGTTTAGGCTTCGCTCTCCTCCTCCTCCGACAGCCATCCTATATTCACCTCCATCTCTCACACTTTCTTAGCCCTGACGCAAGGTGCTGAAACATTGCACGCAAAAAAAGTTTTGGCTGAATGATAAGTGCAAACAGGCAAAACCAAAAACAGCACTCGGAAAAAGTGAATCCCATGCGAGTCCTTTCTACAGTTGCATGAGTGCATTACTTAAGAGTATTGTAGTAAAGCAACTTGAGGTCATTAAACAAGAGAAAGTCAATAGCTGTCTTCTGTGTAAAACCTCAAAGCTGTCAAATGGGGCTCAAACTTGACAGCAGAAAACTCTTTGTTGCAAGCGCACACACACACACACACACACACACACACACACACACACACACACACACAGCCAAACTTTTTAGGAAGATACGAGCGATGACATTTGGAGTGACAGCGTGTCTCCAACGTGGTTTTGTCGTGACGGTGTCAAATATAGAGCTGTGCCAGCCTGTCTTAATTCACTGTGACACCACGAGCAGAGTGAGGATTAGTCCAGGCCATCGCCAGAGCGCAAGCAAAGTCTGACCAGCGCTCATTAACAAATCATCACAGAATACACAACCGGCAAACACAAAAAACACAAAGAAATAGAAGACTGTGTGCCCATTTTATACGGCTCACCATGGAAATATTCTTAACAATAACGCAGTCATTTTCTGAGAGAAACAACAATGTTAAAGAGAAGGCAAACCTGTCTGCTGTTATTCTTAGAACTTTCCATAATGAAAGCAGCATAGAGTACAGTACAGGACTCTGCTGAACTGGTTAGCTCACCATCAGCAGAGTAAACTAAACTAAAACAAACAGAGTAAAAGGGGCAGACCTAAAAGGTTAGGTGTCTAATACTGTAAGTGACAAACAAGCACAGCTAAACAAACTGTTGCTACAAGCGAAATGCTCAAAAGCATCAACATCACAGCACACAGATAAACAGCAGCAGCCAATCCATACAGTCTTGTTTTGAGATGCAAAGATACAGAACATCTCAAATACAGGACACCTGCTTTCTGAGCCAGGGTCTCAACTGCAAAGTAAAGCCCAGATAACTGCTTCTCTCATACAAACTGCATGACAAAATGAACCAATTACAATGACACAACATCAGCGACAGACAGACAATAAAGACTCCTTCTCTCCTTTTCCCCGGTCAAATTAAATTGTCAAGTTTTTCTTTTACACGAGAAAGCAGGAAAAAACACAAAAATCAATCATATTGACAAACCTGACAAACTCCATTTAGCTGGCAGGGTAAACAGAGTGCTGGGCCACGCGGTGTGGAGTGAAGCAGAGCGGAGAGCAGCGCGGCGAGGGAAAGAGAGAGAGGGAGAGAGAGAGAGTGTGTGTGTGAGAGAGAGAGAGCGAGAGCGAGAGAGAGATAGGTAGAGGCACACGGGCTGGCAGGCAGGGAGGCTGAGAACAAGCGCTGCTGTGCTGCGGAGTCTCCAACCTTCCTCGGGATACAGACAGATTGCACGCGCAAGGTTGCTCCCCGGCTGACAAGATACAAAACTATCCAATCAACCACGCCCTTCTCCACCAATCACAACCAGCCTTCTAAACATAATCAATTCAAATGGGGCCACACAATAGGGAGCCGCGGGCTGGGCTGCAGGTGAACCCGTGCCTTTGTGTGGGGGCCCCTTTCAAAAAAAAAAAAAGAAAGAAAAAAAAGACACAGTTGACGGCTGTTAACCCTTTGACCCCTGCCGGGTCTCCGGCCGTGCTATTGAAACAATGGGAGCCTAAAGAAAAGAGGCCCTTTAATTAAACAACAGATAAGTAAACACAGCTATCCAGCGGAAAGAAAGAAAGAAAGCTGGCCCCCGCTATCAGCCCCTTTATTGTTCTGCTAAATGGAATTGTTTACAGTGCCGGAACAAAGGCACAACTCATTTCACATGCTGAAAACAACAAATGCACAAACAATTCAGACGCTTTGTACTTTTTCTTTCTTTTACATTTCCCCAAGCTGAGACAATAGCATCTTTTATTCCAGAGTAAAATAATGTATTTATAAGAACTGTTTGTTTTGCCTTGTATTTCTTCCATTAACGTCAATGTGTACGCTTGCACCGCAGATGCACAACACTAGAAGGCAAGTTTGTCTGCATTTGGTCATAAAAATCAACCACAGCAGCATTAACTTTTGTTTCCAGTTTTTAAACACTTATCCTACAGTTTGGCCTCAGACAAGCTAAAACCACTTAACATTAATAGCTAACATTACACCAGCTACAGAACCAGGCAATCCATCCAACTCCATCCCAATGAGAGCAATTAGCTGTCATAATATCATCACACTCTTTTAACACACATGTGCACTCAGTAAGGGAGGAGAGACAGGAGAGGGAAACAGGACCCTGCCACCTACTGGAGATCCTGCTGAACTCACTGGGAGAGCGCGGGGACAGGAAGAGAAAGATGTTTGTAGATTTGAACCTTCTAAATGAACAAATCTCACCTTTGTCTTAATCCAGCTACGAGTACATTCAATTGCATAGCGCATAAAAACATATAGAAATGTAGTAAGACCTACTTTTAGTTCTAACAATAAAAAAAACTTGTGCAACCCACTTAACAAAGAATTAGAGGAAAAAGGCATGAGGGAAGATTAACACCTCACTTTGTTAATTATCATCACAATAAACGCAGTGCTGAATACTAAAACACAGCTCATATCAACTGCTATAAACCCTTGGCCAAGGATGAAGGAATGTTTCATGGGATGCATTCCAGTCCGCAAACACACTGCTAAAATAAACAGAGTGGCTGCGTAACAAGCCGTCTGCTAATAACTAACAATAAGCTCTGCTAAGCTGGCCTGACCTATATAAATTATTGACTGGGACACCTCAAGTGTCAAAAGTGACAATTCCAATACATATCATAGTGAATAATTAAGTGGAAGAAAAGGCGCTTTTATTTTCTATCTGACACCCTCAAGACGGCTCACAGAAAAAAGACAGTGACATGGCAGGCGTGTGCTTACAACTCGACGCACACACGCATACACACGCACACACACACACACACACACACACACACACACACACACACACACACACACACACACACACACACAAAGTGGTTTCGGCTACAGCCACACTCTTCTCCCCCGGCACTCTCCCTGGGGTGGCATGTCGGCGTATTCTCAATAAAACACCTTCTTAGCAGTAATAGGCCACTGTTCTCATTTCAACATTCCCAAAGGCCTCATGATAAATTTAGCAGACACACAGTTCAAGCTTCTCCTCTCCTACACTGTCTTTCTAATCCATTGCCTCTGTGCCTGCGGCATGTAAAATAATTACACATATGTGTCGATGTGATACACACGCTATATAGATTATTTTTTTCTTCCTGCGCACAGAGAAACATCAATATCCTTGAGCCTTGAACCAGCGTCCCCTGTGATAGTTTACAGAGAGCGCTGAGCGATTGTGTTCACGACAGAGTGGATGACATTATATTTCCTGCTTGAGTTAGAGTGAAAGTATGAGTTAATGTCTGGTCTGAGCTGTGCTCCGCTCCGGCTCTTGCGAAAGATAACGACTCGCCTCCAATTACAAAGCCTTCCCAAAAACACTAACGCAGCCAGTGAGTAAAGCTGCACCGGCATGCCAACTGATGTCTTAACTGCTACTACAGAAAGAGGAGGAGAGAAGTGGAGAGGAAGTGGAGGGAAAAAACAAAACTAGAGTCGTTCCTTTTCTCGACAGGCTCTGGTGACCTGGCCCATTGTCATGAGAAAACAAACACAGTCTGTTTCCCTGTGTGTGTGTGTAAAGTAAATCATTGTTTACTGATGGTGGGAGTCAGCAGGGCAGGTGTGGGACCTATATAAATAACAGCTGCTCTATATAATATTGCCAAGGTAACAAAAATAACTTTAAGATCCACAACAGTACCATAATGTGTGTGATCTTTCGGTTATTTCTTTATCTTTCTATTATTTAAAAAGAGACACAAAGCATTAAATCAACTGTTTTTTCTCCCCTTATTCTCAAGGCTGAAGCAAAACCTTAGACTTGGCACAGTTCACAAAGAACATACATTTGTTTTTGGTGACCCACTCACGTGCACTGACATCATACAGGAGAGTGCTATGTGATTTGTGCAGCAGTTAAAACAACGGTGCAAAGAGCTTTCTGAAGAGGTGGAATCTGCATTTCTATTCTCAAGTCATTACAAAACTAAAAGTGATCTGCTCGTTTCCATCCAGGGCTCATCTTTAAGTGCTTACATCAAAGTTTGACAACACTGGCTTCTTCTCTTACTTGATTTTTAACGTTATTCAAACAAGGGTTACAACTAACGATTATTTTCTCGATTAATCGTATGGTCTATACATTTGAGAAAATAGTGAATAATGTTCATCCCAGTTTCTCAAACTCCACGGTGATGTCTTTACATGTCTGTTTTTTGTCAGAACAAAACCCAAAGATATTCACTGTATTATGATAGAAACCAGAAAAAGCAGAAAATCTCCATTTTTGAGGCTGAAAACAGCTTTTTATGAAATGTTTGAATGAAAAATGACTTTCACAATCAATCAATAAACTAAATAGTTTGTGATTATTTCATGTCAATCAACTGATCTCTGCAGTTGGAATTACAACTGCATTTATTTTCCATTTTCTGTCAATTATTTTAGGTTTTATTTATTGTTGGAGCTATGCTTTAAAAAGTCATGTTAAAATAAAAGTGTATTTGCATTGCTATGATATGACAATCAACTCAACCTTTAACATATGCAGCCTCCTAATGCCGCCCCTGATACTTACAATAAGTCATGTTTGGAGTGAATGAGGTTATCACCCAAAGCACAGAGCGGAGTTACAGTAAGTCACGCCTGAGTCACTGCGTTCCCCCTCGGTCTATTATACACGGCTTTGGTTATTTACTTTTAATTTCGGCATTCAGGAACACATTGTTTAGTCAGCAAAAGTGAACTCGGTATTTGCTAAATATTTCCTGAGGTGATAATGCCAGTCGGAGAATAACGGAGCTTGTGTTTCAGTGTGTACCGTCTAGTGTGGTTTTTCACTTAGTCAAAACAAGAACACTTTGGGGTTTGAGCAAACACGATTTAAGGAGGTGGGGGAATTTCTGTGTTGTCTTGATTCGTCTTCAATCAGAAACAATATTAATACACAGACACTTAGAACACAGTCCTTTGAATATGAACTAAAAATGGTTCTGTCGGGGCTGTGGAGATATAAAAATAACTTGACCACTAAATCTCCAGCCACAAATAATCTCTAGGCTTTGATATGCAATCACAAACATATGCCATTATAACTACACAGATTCCAGCAGGGAACAAGCAATTTAGTCATGTGGGTGGCTCTTGTCATCACTTTTTAGGGAACAATGTAGGACACACACTAAGCCCTGCTAACCACCATGATTAACTGCTAAGCTAACCTTCTTTGTGGTGTTATTAAACAGCATTTGTTAACCTGTCCTGTTTCCAACAATAACCAATAATATTCCTCAGGAACATTCCTGGAGGTAATGGATATAGATGAGAACTCTCCATGTAAATATATTTGAAACGATAAGGCCAAATTAAAATGTCACTTTGAGCTTTCAGCAGAGGGTGTAACTACAAGGATGGCTAGGCTGTGATGGTTTACTGTACAATGTCCAACACAAACATAAAGCACAACTCCAAACGATGTCTTCATGTAGCTGAAGGCCCTTCTGTCTCTGGATCCCTCTCATGCTGTCTGAGCGAGACACAATATCTCTTTCCCACTCCTAACAAAAAGTGAAAATGGAATCAGAGGCTGTCAAAAGCGTGCGACGACGACACCCGAAGAAAAGAACGCATTGTGGGTTTGATGCTGACTTGACTGCACCTTGCATAGCTGTTAGTGTTTATTAATGCTATGGTTGACTGTGCATCCATCCATCCTTCCACCCCTCTGCAAAGGGCGTGTGAATCACTCCAAACAACACACGCTTGACATCAAGACAAAGTGCCAGAGGATGATACAAAGATACAACAAATCTTAGGGGGAAAGTGTGTGTGTGTGTGTTCGGGTGGATGACTGAGTGGGGTGAAGGGGTGAGAGGGTTCACTGCTTGAAGGGAAACATCAAGCCCAAAATGAAAAGAGGGTCCTGAAAATGGTAAGTGGCTCCCAGCGCTGTGACTGGAGTCAATTCGACAGTCATCATCTTGGCTGGGAGAGAGCTCCTAACGCAGCCGCCCCCCCAGTTTCTGCTTGGCTGCGTGGAATTGGGACAGATGACTTCATTCTGACAGGATTAACCCAAACCTGGTTTTAATCTATGCAGTACACATAATACATTTTTACAATATGACAAGGAAAACAAGCAGCAAAAGAGACGGCCTGATGCCGGGTTCCACGAGAGCACCGGCCGCGCTGTTGTGCTGATCATTCCTGACAGATTGTATCACCTCAAAGCAACGCAGGCGTCAACATGAGATTTCATTACGGCATCACCTGGAGACTTTTGACAAACACAAAGAGATCAACTCCTTCTGAGGATCACGCACACTACTGAGGGATTGTGGGATGTTACTGTTGGAGACAGACTAAAAGGGGAGCTATTCCGTAAGTCATTTCCTAAAATATCGATAGCAACTGCGCATTCTGGAGGTAAAGAAGCAAAGACTATTTCTACTAAGGGAGGGTTCACAAGGTCTGGTTATGAATTACACCTATGCGAGGATGATACATAGTTTCAATTCTCCAACTGGTCTGGTTTGCGTTCACAAAGGCAAATCTCAAGCGGTCCAGAGGTTGAAAGTCATGAGATGGGTGATGGGAGATGTGATATGCTTTCCTACGCTGTGACAAGAGTGTGTGAGTGAAGCACTAAGTTAGTACATGTTTACTCATTTAGTGGCTCGTCTAATTTCGCCATGCTTTCATGAGCCGAACAGCTGCAGCGCTGCGTCCTATTGATCCGATCGTCGCCGACAATGAGGTGGAGGGACCAGGGTTGCGCTAGCTAGCTAATTGTTGTCTCATTTGTTGACTAATAAACAGTGAATTCATCAAATTCAGAGGTAGCAAACCTGCCACAGGTAAATAAAATGTATTTTTAACCAATGAAATAACACGTAAATGGTACGCTTCCTGTGATTGGTTGGAAAGGTGTTGAAAGTTTAAGAAAATCCACCAACCAGCACCTCTAAAGCTCACTAAAGACCACGTAAAATCTCATTTGTTTAATCCGTACAAAAAAACTTTGCCAAATGTAAAAACAACATGCCGTGGTTTGTGGTCACTTTATAGGTGTTTCCCCTTGTTTCCAGTCTTTTTGCTAAACTAAGCTAACAGACTGCTTGCAGTGGCTGCATATTTACCGTACAGACATGAAAGTGGTATCAGTATCAGTATTCTGTTCTAACTCTTTGCTAGAAAGTAAATGAGCACATTTCTCAAAAGGTCAAACTATTCCTTTAAATCAGCCCAAACACTACGTCCACATAATCTGTGAATTAGCTGGTTTATTTTAGCAATCTTAATGCAGTTAGAAATGAACAATGCTTTGATTTGTGTTTTGAGAGAGTGCCACCACTCCCTCTCAGCACTTCTTCTCTTACACATTTATTCTGCCTGATGTATTTTAACTAATTACAAATACACTCCTTTTGTCTTGACTAGGTCTCCCTTGTGTAAAGAGAATCTCTATCTCACAGAAACTAACCCAGAACATTAATCCAGTCTTGTGTTCACTGTCACCTCGCCAGTGGGCTACCACAGCCTTGCCACTTTGGGCCACTGGACTGCAGGAGCACCTCGAAATGCTGCCTCAGATTGCCCCGCAGCGCTGGCTGAACTCCAGCTGACAGGCTTCGGCCTAGTGCTCTAATGACTTACAGATTGGAGCACTGTGGTATACATGTGTCAGGACAATGCCATGGGCCTACTGCAAAAACAGTAGGAGAGGGAGAGAGAAAGAGAGCCGGCGGCTTCTCCCTGTCCTGTCAGACAGAGGATTGGGTCCTGGATTGTGTCACATCACGCTTCCCCCCAACAGACCACAAATGAAGGATGTGAAGAGCAAACGTGGGGAGGAGGGGCGATGGAGGGGCGCTCTACAACTTAAAAGGCTTTCATCCTGTAAACTGAAAAGACATTATCTTTTGACCTGGAGATGCCCTCTGTGAGGCTGTACACTATGGTGTGAAAACAGAGAGAGAGAGAGAGAGAGAGAGAGAGAGAGCAGGGGGGGATAGAGAAAGAGAGAGAGAGGGAGAGAGAGAGGGAGAGAAAGAGAAGAAAGAAGTTTGGACTGTGGCTTCAACTGGTAATAGTACAGATAAGAAAATTGTCTGCTGACATGGTTTTGAAACATTATCAGTAGCTTCTCTGTGTCTGAAGAATAACAAGTGATGCACCTTTGACATCATGAAAATGTTCAATGCAACATTTATCAGAGAATAGTGACTAGTGTTTCTCATTTCAAAACAAAAGACCATCATATAATTAGAATAAATATAAAAAACAATGAAACCCAAAGGATAGAGAAGTTCTTCAAGATTCAGATTCTTTAGAAAGAAGCTCTTCACTTCACTAAGATCAAACATCAGAAGCTCTCAATAGTAAGTAAAGTCACGTCATCTTTTCCCTATACCCTTCTCTATACCCTAGCTATCTGCTCTGGATCTGCCTTTTCATGTATTCTCAGAACAATCAGTGCAGATGCACTACAGACAGAAAGCAGTCAATGTCATTCAAGCAGCGTCCACACAGGGAACTTCAGCTGGCTGCTCGCCATACCTCACACTGTACCAGTGACATGAATAATGAAGGCCAATCTCAGGCACAATCCTGGATGGGAAACAAGCGTAATCTCAGCATTACACTGATAGCAAAGACACCATGTTGACACAACATCTTCAGCCCAGCTGAATGCCACATAATCCCCTGTAGGAGGTGGATGCCTACCTGGGATCTCTTGCAATGAGGTTGTAGTTAACCAGCGAGGCTCGTGTGCAACGCCACAAACACGCTTCAATTTCCCCTCCTCCCACCTCGGTGCTGGTTGGACTATCAGCGAGGGTCCGACAGTGTTGTTCCTAATTACCTATTTCTCCAGTCCTGATCCTGCGGCTGGCATAATTAGTTACCTGGGGCTGCAATCCAATTTGAAGTGATGACAAGAAAGTGATCCATGAAAAAGTAATAAGTTAAATCCAATTTCAGCCTGCCTCTAATTAAATGCACATTGAACTAATGAGTCAAACCCTACCATTTCACTGATAATGGTAATTAGCGGGGTGGGAGTTGCCGGCTCTCGTCGTCGTGCCACTGTAGGTGTGAAGCACAAAAATGTAAAAGCGGCATGGATTCTTTTAATCACACGTGTCATTCAGTCAATGTAATTTACTGGCTTTTTGACCAGTCAAGTATGTTTAGCTGCTTTCCTGCCTGCCAAGCAGCTGTTTGTATATAGAGCCTGATTAAAGCGCCTCTAGGCTGCCGAGTACACAGCGGAGGCATCTTCATCCAGAGGCAGGGGTGGGCG
This sequence comes from Cottoperca gobio, assembly GCF_900634415.1. NCBI lineage: Eukaryota > Metazoa > Chordata > Actinopteri > Perciformes > Bovichtidae > Cottoperca > Cottoperca gobio. The sequence goes on along the minus strand of NC_041359.1, from coordinate 5,799,013 downwards.
GTGTAGGGGCGAGGGGATGTGGGGGGGGTACCCCTGTTGGAGATATAAAACCAAAGAGCCATTTAATGCTGATCAAGGATCCTGAGGCTTGTTGGACTGGTATTGTCCCCCCTTTACTACACTATGCAGGTCTTCTTTTTTCCCAATGTTCTGTATATACCGTGCTTCATTATTTTTTGACTTGAATGAGAATGAATTGAAAAGTAAGTCACATCTCCAAATGAGTAAAAGTCTCTCTGCACATCTCCTCGTGCCTAATGGGAAGACCGCTGAGATGAATGGAGCCCCCGTCCGCAGATCAGATGCTTTTATGGGGTGTCAGCTTACTACACAGCCACGTAATTGTTGGATCATGTCTTTTGATGACCCAGTCCGGCTCAACAGAGAATCATTATCCAGGCTGTGTGATGGAGATAGTGGATGTTCTGTGTGAAGGGGGCTCCTCTAGGCACGGGTTTGTTCTTAAAAGAGGAAGCGAGATGAGACTCTGGTGTTTCACAAAATGTGTTTGTGAGAGAGAGACGTGTGTGAGAAGGAAAGAGAGAAAACAAGACACATCTCACCACCATGAGTGAAGAAGGAAAAAAAAAAACCCAACAAAAACAAATGTGATACATCCTCACGCTGATGTTTATGTATGAACGCTTGGCTTTTTAAACTGTGTTTGTGAATGCGGCTGGGGTTGTGTTTAATTAGTAGAATATGTAATTCAGAGATAAACAAACACTTGTCTGGACCTGTGGCTTTTTCATAATGGCAGATTCAAACCAGCGAAATGTAACATGCAACATTAGAGAGCAGCCAATTTACGGATACTACAGCAAGCCTGTGCTCTCTTCACAAGAACCGTGCAGGAGAGGGGAGGGGCAGAGGAAGCGGGGGAAAGGGCCCGACTCTCTTTTCAATAGCTGAGTGACAGCTTGGCCAAGCTCTCTGTATACATTAATAAATTAGAATTTTAATTTTGTCTTTGTCTGCAGGAGATGGTCTAGTACTTCACTATGTACCAACAACTGGCTGTACGCTGGAATCTGCCGTTGCGGGTCCCCTCTGTTGACCTCTGCAGCACAATTCCCTGCCAGGCTGGGGAAACAGTTTAGTTTGATCCTTTCAACTTATTTGAATCCTGACAAATATGCACACAACTAAAAGGTCATCACAGTCATATTTCATCCTCTGGAGCTATTCCGAAGACATCTGCACAACAAAGAGGCTTTTTCACAACCTGACATTAGACCTAGCTGCTACAATAGCTCATTAAAAAGGGCCCCCAATGGGATAGTAAGGGTATTAAATATTATATATATATACACACATAGAGAACAGGGCCTCCGTATTAATTACCAAATATGCCCTGTAGTCGTTTGCAATTTCACACTGACACAAACAACCGCTCCTTGATCAAACAAAGATATATATCTCTGATGCAGTTGATCTGAAAATAACATAAATATTGCATCAGATATCCATTCAGATTATAAGCAGAGCAAGATGAAAAATAGATGTTTTTTCTTTGTAGCACAATGTCAACTGTCCTACCACCTCTGTACCTCTCCCCACTTCTCACACTTTCCCACCCATGGCTTGCCTCTCTCTACTTCACCTCCAAGGCCTCCACCCGGATTACCCACCCTACTCGTGGGCTGCTCCATAGCACCTCCTGCTGCTGGTGGTAGGGACCTACCTCCTCTTCTCTTTATGCTGTGTGTGTGTGTGTGTGTGTGTGTGTGTGTGTGTGTGTGTGTGTGTACACAGGATAAGCATAGTGTCTCCTCTGCTTGACTGGACTCACTTCTCTGTTGGAGTAATGGAGCTTCCTCTCCCTCCATTTCTTCTCCCTCACTTCCACACTTTCTCCTGCTTTGACCCAAGCTGTACACCCCCTGAACTAAGGCCCATTCCACACACAGGCTTTTCTAACAGCCTGGCCTATATATTTCACACCAGCAACCAATCCGACATACTTCTGATGTTCTATGTCAAGATGACACATGGTTGATTGTGTGTGTGCAGCTAAATCACACATATTGCAGGAGCATACATACATAACTGCAAATGTTGCACTGCCAATTTTAATTTCCTGTTTGCGAACTTAGCCTAGCGCTGTGTTTTTCCCTGCACACTGTGTTCTAGTGAGAGTTGCAAAAGTTCACTTCATGTTTTTTTGATCAACCACAACGTAAAATAACCGAGTCATCTGATAATCACAAGTAAATAAATGAGAGAGTGTCTGACAGTACCTGTAGGCTCTGCTGCTTGTCGTTGGCTTTGGGGGATTTGCGGCCAGTGTTTTGTAGAGACTGCAGTTGCTGTGGCTGGGACTGTTGCTGGTGCTGGTGGAGGAGTATCTGCCGAGCCACTTGGAGAGCCTAATGAAGAGAAAAACATCAAAAGAATCAGTCCAAGAGAAATTCTAGAAGTAGATATGTTAAAAGTCCCTTGAGGACACTTTGAGGCCTATTATCAGAGCAGATGTATCTCCTTACAACAATATTCCCTTGGCCTTCTGATAGATAACAAACAAACATTACAGACCATCTTTTTATACTCTCCCATTCAGAGACAAACATTTAAAGCTGGTATAAACAAATCATCCCTACACAAATAAACCGGGAACAATGATCAGATGTCAAAAGAAATTCACAGACAGAAAGAGTTAAAAAAAGATCAACTGCAGCCATGTAGAAGAAATATTTATCTGTTGATAAGTTGCACTTACAAGCAAACACAAAGACACTATCAGTGCTTTTGATCCTCCTTTAGCTCGGCCAAACTCCCCAAATAAAAAAGGCTTTATGGCTGCTTCGAATATCTGTTAAAGGACACGGCCTTCTCAGTGGAAAACAAAATACAGTGCAGTCACATGTTTATTGCTCCAGCTACTCCCTTTTCCCTTACGATAAATAATCAAACATGCCATCCAGAGCAAACAAAGCTGGAGAGAGCCGGGGGGAAAAAACACAGTGGTCTTGAAAACGGTCAGCGATACCAAGAAAAGCAAGCGTTGTGTTCCCACAGTGAACTGGCCAGCCTCACACCTCCACCAGTAAACCATCTGGGTAAATAACTGGTCTCATTCTTTCCGTGTCCCTCAGACGATTGCTCCCACAATTAAACAAACAGCCGGGGCACATCCCAGCTCATCTCGCAGACGGACAATCTACAAGCTCCACAGTCGATTATTTGAGAAGTTCAGAAACGGTAAAGAAGTAAATGGCAGAATGTTTAACAAGATAAGTGAGAGAGCACAACAAAGGAGAAAAGTTAGAGTGACGTGTGAACAAGTGAGTGAAACCTGTGAAAGACTGTGTGAAAGTAAGATATCTACAGGGAAAGGGCAAAGCTCTGCGGACGGATGAAAAGATAGAGATAACTCTGAGAATCGGCCTTAGGGCCGGTAAAGTCTGACAATACTTTAAGACAGGGAGGCGAGAGACAGTTAGGGGTTGGAGCGAACAGCTGTATGATGGTCTGTGTGGTTGTGTGTGTTGACCCTCCCAAACACACGGCTGTCGGATGACATCAGGACGCATAAATATGACCACAGGCTACAAAGAGGCCACACTCCTGGCATTTCACCATGCTTAACTTTAAAGTGTATAAATGATCCCTCTCTCTGTCTGTCTCCATCTTTCTCTGAGCTCTCGTGTAAAGATAAATGACACTAGAGAAAGATATCTCATTCTGCATGCCTAACTGTCCTCTGCTTTGAAATTTGTGGATGGGGGAACCCCAACAGCCAGCAACTCATATAGAAAGTGTACTCATTGAAACTAAGAACTATGTGAGCAAGATTACCTCCCACACACAATAGTAATATTAACATCTTACATTTTAGGCTTTCAGATTTTTCTCCAGAGCAACTAACAATCTGGTCGAGAAATCAGAAACAAACACAATGTGAACTGAACTGACGCGGAAAACAGATCGGAAAAGAACTATTGCATCGCCTCTGGCAGTCAAATGGAGCAGGATGTTATTTATTTTATGACATTATGAAAACTGGTCAAAACAGACCAATATTTTAAAGTCCTTGAAATTCAAAAATACCTTTTTTCTTAAATCAGTTAAATTAAAAAGTTATTAAATATGTTTTAATTTTAGCTTTTTATTGGGGAAAATATATCACCTTGATTTCCACTCACAATTAACAACACTTTAAAAACAAACAGCTAAGAATAACCCTAAAAAAAAGACATTTTAGCATCAAATCACAATGGAAAAGTCACCAGCTTTTGAAACAATATTGTAATATGATTATGTATATATTTCATTATTGTTGATGTAAACTAAATACAAAAAAACCCAATTATTATCATTTTAATATAATTTTGCAGATGTAGTCTAATTATTTTTACATTACCAGCTCAGATAATCTACATTTGAATTTTTAGCCACTACAACATCATAAATGACTAAGACAGTGAAATGCTGATAATTGTAGGAGGAAATTCTAGAGACCAAAAAAAGCTGTAACAAAATCATTCTCAACGCCCAAGGCGTGGTATTACGGGCACACTGAAGGGTAAACAAAGTTAGCTGTTTTCTTTTCCCTGTAACTGATGACACATGCAGTGAAATGTGTATGTGGCGTGTGTGTGTGTCTGGGTTTACAAGCGAGGGTGTTGGAACAAAGACAGTTGAGTCAACAGGATATGATAGGAAATTCAGACAGTAAGGGATAAAGAGATACATTTCTGGGAAGTCTAACTTCATGGTTATCTTCAGAAAACAAAAAGCAAAGAAAATAAAAAACTGCAAACTTGCTCAATGATCAGTAGATAAAGACACTGTGAAACTGTGAAAGCAATGGGCTGTTAACAAGTACATTCATATACTGATATAGATGCTTTTATGACTATGTTGCGATATGAACAAAGTGCATATAATTACCTCTGCCAAGGAAATTATGTTTTTGTCTCCATTAAATTGTCTTTTTGTCAGCAGAGTTACGGCACAAATACTGGCCCGATTCTCATCACACTTGTTTGTGAAGCATGGGCTAAGAAAGAACCAATTACATTTTAGAGTGGATCTGAATCACGGGGCAGATACACAAATTATGTTTCACTTACGTTGACATTGCGGAAATGGGCATTTGCGCTGCATTCAAGTGGTGTCGGAATATTCGGAAGAATTTGTTTTCTGACTGGGAAAATTCACATGAACGGCCCCCCAAGTCAGAACAACAACTCAAAACAGATATTAATGTTTTGCATGACCTCACCAAAAGTCGGAAGGATGATTTCCCAGAATGTCGAGTGAACGCACAGAGTTCCATTCTAGTTCAATTATGTTACTCAAAGTAAGATTGTTTGCTAAGTATTAATCAAACACAGGTAGCACCTGAGTTTGACCTTCGTACTGTCTTTACATACATCCTTTGGTAACGATAGGAAAGGTAATTGAACGTGAGATAATTGTGACTGCATTACGGTAAAAGCCTCATATGTTTAGCTTAAAGCGGAGGAGTAACATCATTTGCAACATTGCATGAAACACAGCCTCCTGCTATTCATGTCAACAGCTTCATTAAATGACTCTTGCAATTAAATTAAGGGCAATAACTATGTGATCTTGCACTGGGAAATATATCTCAATGATCTCTCCAAATGAACTAGAATCACTTGCCTTGAGATGCTGTCTTTACACAAGATGAGTAAAGGCTGTTGGTAGGGAAAACAAAGAGACAAAAAAGGGCGAGTGGGCTGAGAACCTGTGTTGTGAGGTCGGCTCCACGTTTAGGAATGTTGCTGTCATGTTTGTATTTCCAAAAGGCCACTGGAGCTGGCATGCCTTTGAGAGGCCTAATGCTGGGCTAAAATAACCTATTGTGAAGTGTCACTGCGATGTTTACACAGCACCCACTCCTCTATTTCAGAGCCACCCCCCTCTGGAATTTATCTTCTTTTGATCTTTCATTCAAAAGTTATAGACCCTTGATTGACATGTGAGTGAAAGAGCTGCTCCAGAAAAATGCCACAAACTGGAAACTGATGACAGGCACAAGGTATCTGAAGCACAGAAAGGGGCCGACAGCATGTTGACGAGGTGCTATAATAGTCCAAATCAAGTGACAGATGAGGTCAGTAAAAAATGTCCTGGCCAGATAATGATAACTACAGTCAGCTTGGTCTCACCAAATGGCGTCTGATTAACACAGAAATATCTTACGGCATTTTGTGTGTTGTCGCTACGCATTTCACGTGTCAGTTCACAACATGGTAATATTAGATAATCAGGGTCAGTGCTCCCGAAGTCAGGTGACGTAGTACAAAGAGCGAGAAAGTCTGCGCATGGAGGATGTTGGGGTGGATGGGTGGGTCAAAGATAAATGACTTTCACCCAGGAGGGCGCTGTCCGTGTCAAACCAAAAGTCAATAGATGTACGAACAACTTATGTACGTATCTAAGTTTACGTAACAAACATCCATATTTTAGCTCAAACCATGGTGTTCACCTAACCCTAACCAAGCAGTTCATTGTAGATTGTATAGTTTTTTAATACGTTAGAGCGAGTAGTTTACTTAAAAAGAATGGAAAAAAAAGAATTTGTGATATGCTGTGTGCTGATACATACATTGGATGTGTGAAGGTTACATCATATTATGTGTTAGCATACAAGACAGCAGCCCTATTATAATCGGAAACTGAGGTGGTATGGGAGGCAATGTCACTAGAATAAGAACACAACGGCAGAGATATACGCCTACATGCACACATCACTGTTTGTGGGTCCACGTAAATGCACACCAATATACACAGACACACACACACAGCATGGAGGGAGTGAACCCTCCAGGTGCTTTTGATTAGAAAACACCCTCCAGCACATGACAAAGGTTTTATCAGCAACAAAGCCGATGCAATTTGGTATCCTTGTCATTTGCGGTCCTCTTTTATATTCCCGTTTCAAATGTGTTCAAAGTTCACACCCTCTTCCCCCCCGTTAACGCAACTTCCTCAATAAACAACAGGCGTTTTTATCTGCATCTACTTTCACACCATATTAGCGAATGGAGGCAGGAGCGTCTCTTATGTCCCTGGGCTATCACGCTGTGATAAGGGAACTGCTAAGTACTGGATGTCTTTATGTGCAGTCTGCACATGTGGATTATTTACAGGCTTTGGGGTTTCCTGCTGCTAAAGCCAGCTCTGGGTGTCTTACAAATCCCAGCTCAGAGCATTGCCACACAGTCAAGTCTGCTCTCTGCTGAATCCCTCGCTGCACTACGACATAAAACAGACATATTGCAGATACGTCTCCCTTTAATCTCATTTAATGCAACTTTACTGACCCACAACAGATCTAACTGTGTGTAAAGGAAAGGGATCAGAGAGTATTTGCCTCAAGTGTGACGGACACACAGCACTCACATCACATTTAGTAAATGACAGACAAATAGGAAGGGGATGTGATAAAAGGTCCAGAGAATAAAGATGTTGGTGAATGCGGAGGGGGTAATTATTCAGGGTGTCTCCATCGGGAATCAGACGGTGAGAGACGGGCCGCCGTTGTTTGTATAGGCTCATCAACAGAGAGACCTCTTTACTTCTATAAACGTCCGGCTCCTCATGCCACAGCTGGGGAAGACCTTGAACGTGAAATGGTTTCAAGCAGATTGCTCCTAATTGCTAGAAGATGTGCGAGCAGGTGTAACTGGATCCCTGCGGCCACTCAGAGAAAAGGGAGACGGAACGAGATGTGCATCTGCTTGTGTGTTTCTGCACTCGTGTGTGTGCTTCAGTGTATTTACTCAGCAGCCACGTTTTTCCAGGCTTTATTAGTCAGGAGAGTGTGGCTCAGAGACAGCCAGCAACAACACGACTAATAGGTTAGCTCTTAATGTAGTTCGGCTCAGAAGATGCGGGGCCCTCTGGTCTCACTCCGCAGCCCTCTGTGGGGCTTCGACACAGGTGGCCTAAATGTCAAGGTTATCTGCATGACTTTCTGACCGATCGCACATCTCAACTCACCTGACATTTATCACCTCTGCTGTTTCTTTTGCAAAGACAAAGCCCTGTTCTCCTCAGTGGTAACCGAGCTGGTCTTTGTTTTAATAGTCTTGTTTGCTTGTGAAGGTTCCTGACTGAGTAAAATGACCTAGAAGTGTGTAAGTGGCAACCATGATATGAACTGTTTGAATTCTCTAAATGCTAAGGAAAGGTGCTTCAATGCTATAATGTCATCCCACAATTCCTTGCGGCAGAAAGATTTAAAGAGACGCATGATTCGGCTGCAAATAACATCTGTTGTTACTGATTAATTGTACAATCTGGATAAATTCAAAACATCCCTCTTAGGAGGTGTGATTGTATTTTGGACAGGAATCCCGACTTGTATTGTACAGCATTGAGTTTGTCACTGTACTCATTTTCTATGCGTTATAAATGAAGCTGCTTTTTGTTTTATTCACTGCATAGTCACTTGCATAGTGTATGTGCAGTCGGCTTCTCTTTGCTCCGCGGTGGTCTTTTAAGTCCTTATGAATTCTCCATTACATCTTGACCATATGGCGCTTTCCATCGATGTCAAGGAAAAGTGGTTAGGGAACGACATAGTACGTCATTTTTGTTGACTGTTCGACTGCAGCCCACGTTCTTCTCTACGCAGTTTCTCCACAGAAGTTGCTAACATGTTAAGCTAATGGAATGTCCTTCCAAACGCTGTCCAAGAAAGCAAAGTTTCCAATCATTTTATAAATTATAAGGGCTATTGTAGCCAGTGATTCTATATTCACAATATGACAGATAGAAGATATGGTGTTGGAGACGTGTTGACTATGCAAACCTATAGTAATGGAATTCACTTGGAATACTTGTCATTTTAATTGAAATGCATATCTTTTTTTTTTCAGGAATGGGGGGGGGGAGGGGGGTTTAAACACGTAAGCGGATAAGTAGTGAGGATCATGTCTATTTATATTAATTGCATTTTTTTCTTTCTCTTTTCCCCAGTAATACAGACATTTATCTGCAATGCAAAGCAGGAAAAGTCTGGTTTCCCAGTAAGTATATAATTAATGCCATTTCCAAAAAGCCACTCCACATGGAAAACAGGCCCTGATGCTCAAACCTTGCGCATTACAGGGCCCTCGCAACAACACTCTCCAGTCTGTGTTTAGATTTCCAAACTAATTCATGTAGAATACATAAATAAATCAGCCTTTTATATCCACTTCAACCATTAGATACCCTTCCTTTGCTGCACTTTTCAACTAATCTATTAATATTTATGACAACACTAAACATTTCAAATATCCACGTTTAAACAATAAGGCAGTGTGTGTGCACTTACATAAGACAAAATCTGACTTCAATAAAAACCCCATTTTGTTTGTCAAACACACTTCCCTGTGTAACCCCCCCCCCCCTCTCTCTCTCCCCAGAACAGGTAATGCAGTGCCCTGACAAATGTTTTTTGGCAAAAAGAATGACTGTAAGAAAAACAAGACGAAAGCAAAGTTATTAACTGTGAGTGGAGATAGAAGAGAGGGGGCTGTGAAGCAGGACTGATGATGGAGGGAGGGGAGTGAAAAGTGGGAGGAGGAGGGGGGGGGATGGGCAGACAGATTGAGGAAGAGAAAAAGAGTGTGAAACAGAAGAGAGGTAAAAGGGAGATGGAAAGAGAGGGGAGAAGAGGAGACTGTAGCAGAGGGAAGGCGGAGGTTGCAGAGGGGAGGGTAAACAGCGTCCCAACAAGGCGGTTCGGGCGCTCGGAGCCTGGTACAGAGGGGTCACCCCCCCCCCCCCCCACACCACCACCACCAACCCGGCGAGGTCAACTCAGCTATGCAGACCTGACAGCTTCCGTTTGCTGTGTGCTCGCCGTTTGTTTGGATTCCCCAGCCTTGCTTAGCCAGCAGCTTAACAACAGATGGCTAAAGAAGGCCTCCATTCAGAGTGGCCTGGATCAGAAAATCACACCAAGGAAAGTACACAAGCTGCAGACAAAACACACAGACACAACACGAGCACACACATGCAAATGACATGGATTGTCAGAGTTGCACATGCTGCAAATGGGAGAACGGCAAATAAGCTTTGCTTGCTGCAAACAGTTCAAATGCATGCAAAACACACAGACACGCGCAACAACATGTGTGCACACACACACTTGCGATGTGTTGTCATATTATACCAAACAACTTCCCGGGATGGTTAAATAACTGAGCAGATCCGAGCGAAAGCATTTCCGTCCCCCGCCATTATTAAACGAATACTGTGTTTATTACAGCTTTAGTGCGGTGTAAACTCATAAACAGCCTCCCAGAGTACAAGAGGAGCTGTCAACTAAATATTGTTTCTCTCATGAGTCGCTCTTCCACCTCAATTACGCCTTTCAACTTCACAGGCTCAGTATGATAAAGTGGCAGTAAAAATCATTCACATTAATACACCATTGTGCATCTGCTGCTAAAGGTAATTAAAGAAGTAAATGACTCATAAGAAAAGACATATTAGCCGCAAAATGAAAGGCAACTGGGCTGCCTCATGAAAATATGTACCATTAAGATACTGCATTTTCATATTGGGGTAATCAGCTCCACTAGCCTGATGCTGATTTAATCCACTCCAGTGGAAAGTCTATCAGCGCACAGCCGCGTGTCACTGTCTACCCGCCAAGAGCCAGGCATTCTACTTTAGCATTGCCTGTGAATGGCTCCACTAAAGGAGGGAGGTCACACACAGGCAAATCAGTTGGAGGAGCAGTCAGTGCTTCGGTGTCATTTAGAGGCAGATGGAGAGAAAGAGAAAAAAAAAGAAGTATGGGAGTGAGAGGAGGATAAAATGAGCTAAAAAGAGAAGAAACAAAAAAAGTACAAACGATCTGGGAACAATGCAGCGGGCAGATCTCAGCAGCCCCTCTCTCCCTGACCTTAGCTTTTTGTTCTGAGCATATGATGCCTCAGGATGCCCACCACTGAATACAGCGATAATATCCGTCAAGTTGATAAAGTGGGAGGAAAAGAGCAGAGGCATGCCAACTATGCTGGGGTACTTAGATGGACTGTTAGAAAACACGCGCTCCTCCCGATTGCCTCTTTGTTGGAAGTGTTGCATCACTTTGTAGCGGGGAGTGTTGTGCTTGGGAAAACGGGCGCTTCCAAAAACCCAGCGTGAGACCTAGAATACTGTGAGCAGATTTTATCATGCCTGAATGATATTGTTTAGAATGGGAAGCACTATCTGCCCTGGTCTCATAGACGGAGGACTTATTGATACGCTCGAGACTTCCGGGATACGACCAGTAAAACCCCCTAAATCTTCCAATTTAGTTGTGGTGAATATAGATGAATGTAGTCGACACGCAACTATAGAATAGTGCTTGAGAGGGATCAGACTGTTGTCCACAGTCATGCAGCGTCTCAGTGCTTGGGGCCTGAACTGATGGCCTGCTTTGTCAGCTGACCACTCTTCAGCCTCTGCACCACGGGGCGCGATGATTAACTCAGTGTGGATGCAAAAGTAACTCATCTAGATGAATAATCCTACTAATCATCAGTACAACAGACAACAAGCGTGACACTGCCCCAAGCTAATTTTGACTGTTCCCTTGGAGATGGATTAGAAATGACATCTGCCCGAAGAGCAGACGAGTATCTTCCCAAAGTAACCCGTTTCATGAAGACTCTGAAACTACGATCTTGAAGCAAACTGATTTTTGTTCTAAGTACCTTGCATTAAACAAATGCACCGTAGCCTTTATGGGAAGGTTTGCTGTGGTTTTTCGACTGTACATCTTTTCCCACTGATGCTCGCTGCCTTCAACTGTCCTGACCTGAGACCTAACACATCAAGAGCTGCAGAGGGAGAATTCCCAGTGTGTGTGTGTGTGTGTGTGTGTGTGTGTGTGTGTGAATGTGTGTGTGTGTGTGTGTGTGTGTGTGGAGTGAGAGTTCCTCCAAAAGGAGAGTTTTTTCTATAAATCATGGGCCAGTCCAATTGGCTATGGATTGAGTTGCAGCGGGGAGAGACAGCTCCCTGGGAATAGCAGTGTCTCTGTTGAAGTCATTCCAAGATGGGTAATATGATCCTATGCCGCCAGGAATAAAGAAAGGGAGAAGAAAAAGGGGGAAAAAATCTGATTGCTCCGGCCATAAAGAGGAGTAATCTCCAGCAGGGTCAAACTCATCACCCGTCACACTGGACTGTAATGTATTATAGTCTCACCGGCAGATGATGTGACACATGGTGGGCCTCACTTTTTTGATGGTTCAAGGATGTCTTCTCTTGTTCAAGGAATTTTTAAATCTCATATTGAAAATAGTTGGAAGATGTGGAAGGTATACGGGAAAACGAATTAATACAACTTCTGGTGCCAAGGGAAAAGGAAGACCCTCAACTTGCCAATGGAAGTAATAAACTACATATAAAGATAGAGTTATAGAGATGTAAAAATCAAGTTTCGTATTCTGCATAGGTTAATGTATGAATATACTAAATGCTGTAATGTCTAAAGATATCACACAACAAATACACCTCAGTCAGCCACTGCGTACAGCAATGATGGTAACTGAAGAATCCCACAGCCATAAAATATATGTGTAAGCAAGATAAGGTTTAACAACCTCAACTGTAAATCCAGTAGAGCATCTTCCCAACGTCTCACCCAAAAATGTTACCACATGGTAAGCTTGTTACTTCGGCCAAGGAGATTATATTCTCAGTTTGCTTTGTTTGAACAACTACTGAAACAATGTTCATGAAACTGGGTGGAAGGTTGTAGCATTGACCAAGGAAGAACCCATTAAATGTTAAAGCGTAGACGAATCATGGGTCGGGTGCCCTTCTAGTTTACTTTGTGCTGACTAGCATGCAAAGGAAATGACACATGCTTTACATTACATGCATCAATTTAACTCAATAATTGGCAAAACAGGTTTGTATCTTGCAGCGAGGGCCTCTACATGGCTGAGAGTGGCAGCTCGTTCAGCCAACAAATCTGCGGCAAGTCTTTCTGAAGTAAACCAGCTGATTAATGAACCTGACAATCACACATCAATGGTGAAGCCCAGTGAAGTATTCCACTTCAATCCGTGACAAAACTGCTCAGAACTGAGCATCTGAACCAGGAAATACATGTTAAAGAGTTTCAGGAAGAGAAGGGAATTGCAGAACATTTGATGCCATTTCCAGGAACGGATGGCAACGCTACCAACTCAATTAATACCCGTTTAATGACAAATTCATGAATTTAAGGCAACAACTGATCTCCAGTTTTTAAGCACAATCTGCCACCAAAGATCTTAGGCCATCAGAAGTATTCGTATTCATCTGGGACTAAAGATTAAATTGGCCAAGCACATTCACAGTTCACAATTCAAAGTGTTTATGGACTAACAAGTCGTGAAAAAAAGTCCTTTGAGTGTAAGCACTTTTCCGAACCACCTCAAGCTTAATTAACATGCGGAGTGCAGTGTGGTGACAGAATTGGCCGCCCTCAATCTGCCTGAGCCACCTTCAGCTTTAGGCGCTGAGACCTGCAAGGCTGCAGGCTTCAATAAATGTCGCAGGAGAAGATGATCACAACTCAAATTAAGTTATGCACTAAGCTTGAAGGGCTTACATAAACATGTGATGGAAATATTAAACAAACTGTGGGAATAGAAGGGGGAGAAAAACTATAGTTCAGGTCCTGATGCAACTTGAAAACTATTTGAATTAGTGCAATTGGGTGAATAATTTGCCCAGATGTTGAATTTTCATTGATGACTGAGCATTGCATATATACAATAAATCACCATCCCCCTGTTTTTCAGAGAGAGGCACTTAGTAGCGGTTGGTGTGAATAAGAGGTAAAAGTAAAATGCAGGTGGCAGAAGTAGCCCAAACAACAAGCACTGCAGGAACCAAGGGCATGTGGGCTATAGAGCTGCTAGGCTGGTGGGCGGGGGGATGACAGACTGCTGTTCAACTCCATTAGCTGCTATGTGAGAGGGGTGCATCTAGCAGCACACGACCTGTGAAGAATCTTAGATCTCACTCTATCTTGGAATGGGGATTGCCGCATTAATTCTAGGAAACTGTAATCTCTCAAGCAAATCAAATTACTCTCATTAAGCGCAAGAAGAAAACTGCCTCTGTAATAAGTATGTATAAAAAGTATTTATTACCAATAATCACCTCTTTAATATGAGTTCGCTTACAACGGCATTTTTATTTTTGCTGATTAAGTTTAAAAATGGGGAAACAAGGAAGGGCACATGCTCACGGACGCATATGCGTGGCTTTCACACACACTTTCAAACACACAAGCAAACACATACACTAATACACACCTCATGGAGTTTATGAGAGCGGTTGATACAGTGATTAAAGGGGAGGGTAGAGGGACACAGTGCTTGAGGGCCATGGAGAGGACGTGCCTCACCTAGTCATAAAAACACACCTCTGTCTTTAAGCCGGCACCAGAATCGCTCTCAGTGGGTTCACTCGGAGGTGAATCGCTAAAGAATTTATATGCAAAGTAGCACATGTCATCACCAGACAGTGCGCTCCCCTCGCACACGTAGCGTTGCGTTGCAACTTGGCATACGCTCACTGACCGCCACATATTTGCATCGGTTTGTGAGGTTGACAGCCTGACCCAGGGCAACAATGCTATTTCTGAAATACACACAGCTGCTGCAGACTTCTTTTTTCATTTTCATTTGCATAATTTGTGTACCTACAAGCCTTACTACTCTACCAAACAGCCAGCAGTATGTTAATGTTATGCATGTATGGGTTTTTAAACAGTAAATAAAGCTAAATAACATTGCGGGCATAATGACTCTGGTGGGAGGTGAAGTCTTTGCTCTTCTTCCAGGATATGACATCATTCCACAGAGCACAAACTGCCAATTATAATTGCCCTGCTCGTAAATGGAAGAGACGCAGATGTCCTCCAACACTGTTTCTAGTATTTGATTCTTTATTCACATAACCAATTAATTACATCTATAAAAAAAAAGACAGTTAACAAAAACACATCAAAATGGGTGAGAAAAAAAAAGATTTGCCTCTGCAAAATCAATTAGGACTGAGGGTCAGTGGGTCATTCATTTACTGGTTCAGCATAATTACCTGTTTTTCTTCCCCTCATTTACTTCTTTATTCATCTGGGACACTGATGTCCCCGCAAACCAAAAAACACACTTTTTTTGTGACTATTCAAATTAAACATGGATTCCTGAGAGAAAACATTGACTGACTACAATGCGCCAAAGCTAATATGCTCCAAAAACAAACTCCCCTGAAGCAAAATGAGGGAATTCTATTAGATGTCAGCCTACATATTGTAAATTCCTTTTTGATTTGCTCAATCAGGTAATAAATAAATAAATACAGAATCAAATTAGAAATCGCAATTTGATCTTGTGGAATATGAATTATGATGAAAATATGCCTGCATCTGATATGAGTGCTTGACAAGAGGACAGGTTACAGCAGTGCTGTTGCCCTGTGGCTACAAATCTCTGCTGGTGCTTCTTTGACTGTCTATCAAAGAGGCCGCATCCACTCCTGTCTGTCCTGTCTGCTGGCTCAAAGTGAATAGAAAGAGAGGAGTAGGATGAGAGCCGACTACAGGCGTTCCTGACAGACATTTATAAACTGCATTGCTCCTATATAAAGTCCAAGGTGTTGGTCTTTTAACAGACATTTATCATGCTTAGCACATAAAAGCCGACTCGGTTAGTCTGCCTGCAGAACATCACATTAACACTTTGTCAACATTCACCCGTAAAGATAATTATTTTGATTGCAAGACTGTCAAAAAAAATATGTGGGGCAATTGCCTGCTTCCTGGCTCCCACTCAGGTGGTTAAAATAGACTGAACACATTAATAGAGTGGTGGGAAACTTTCTTTTTTTCTTCTTCTCTAGCTTACAAATTATTTTTTCCTTTGGTGGCGAGTCAGCGAAAAGGCAGGAGCTGTGGCTCCCCACATCACACCTGCCAGGAAGTGATCCTTTTCTCTCCAGCCAGAGAGGCTGCTGGGATGTGCCAGGACATGCAGCTGTAGCGTGATCATCAAGCCCTGACGCAGAGGTGCAGAGGCACACGCGGCACTTTTTCATTCATTAAAAGCAAGCAAAGTATTGGAGTCACCTGCGGACCTGATCCAGAGCAAATGTGTTTTTGGGCAAAACGATTGATTTAAAGGCACAATGACTCGGACTTTCCTAAAAAAAACAATGTAAAGATTCATACAGAAAAGAATCCCTCCCAATTATCACTTGTGACAAAGTGAAAGTGGATCTTGGGGTTGGCTTTCACCCAGTGGCGAGCACCCTGGGGGGAGGGGCCAACTTTAAATGTTTTGTTTACTAACCACGACCGACAAATCCTACTTATTCTGCCTTCAGCGGAAGAATCATCACTTAGCTCAAAAATGAACCATTTCAGAAACATATATTTTGTATCTTTCCTGCGATGCTGGTTGTGCCGGAGCCAGACGGACCAGGAGAGGCCTCAAGTGTAGAACAGAGTTGTACACTTGAGGCAGATAATTGAGCAAGATGCTGCTACCACTGAGTCCCCCGTCCCCTCACCTCCAAATCCCAGAGGCCCCGTTTTCAATTTAACACAGGACTTCACCAGATTTCACTCATTGCAGGGCTACGGCACATCTTTGACACTTTTACATTAGAAACACAGCTTTCTGCAGATTAAAAACCTTCCCTCTTCCTCTCTCTTTCTCCCGCTGTATGGGGAGAGGTAATGTGAGAACGGTGTCCATTTCCTGTCCCTCCTTTCCCCCCAAATCAACCACAAATAACTCGCAGCCTCCTGCGCCTATCTTGATTTCACTCCAGAAGATAAGAACACCATTTATTGTTTTCATTGAGCTTGAGTGCTAAGACAGAGAGCACTGAATTACTCTCAGATCGAGATAAATACACCACAAATCGCTAATTCAATCCGTCTTCGATGCCGGTGATGTTTTGAAGAGAGGGGGGGATATCAAGAGATCGCGCTGTGAAACTGGAGTCTGGTGGTGCGATACCGGCTAGAGACCTCATCAAATTGAGAAGAAAAGCTAACTGTAACCTGAGTCAGAATTCCCTTTGGAGAGGCAGAGAGCTGGTACAATATGGCTAAGTATTAAATATGGGCTTTTATTTGCATCCTTCATAGCTGTGATAGAAATGGATTTATAAGGCTCTTCTGGGCGTTCATAACACAAAGGAGAGCTGAAAATGGAAAAGACAATATTCCTACAAAGCTGTTTACATGAAAATGAATATTTCGGTTTACATGCAGCCGTCAACAAAGGTTTTCTTCAAAGGTTCCCAGTGGTGGCGGACTGGTTCGATCATGTGAACACAGACTCCCTCTTTAATACACCTTCTTCAAACAAGGTTGGAGTTGCGATATTTGCGCATTTCCAAAAACCTGTTGATATCCAAGTCTTTCGTTAAGTTTAATCGTAGGTGTGTTTCCCCTTCGAACCAGAAATGTGAGCCTTTCTTTTAGACCTGCATGGTGCTAGTGTTGGTGCGGCGGAGATGGATGGACAGACAGAACACTTCACTTAGTTCAGTTTTGTTTGGCCTGCTTGCTTTTTGTGGTTGTAAATAGAACTTTAGTCCCTAATTCTATTTCCCCATCGTAGTGATCCAGAGAGAGAGATTCTCTGTTAACAACAGATAATGTTCATAAATTCAAATTATATTTAGCGCTCTGATATTGCTACATTCTTATGTGAGTAATACATATATTTCAATATAAATGTATTCTTTGAGTTTCAAACAGTAGCCTTATGTTGTTGTTATTTAGCATTTATGAGGCTATTACATGGTTAAATCAAATGATCGAAATTTCTAACAGCCCCCTCGGTCACATCATCCCGGCAGCTGGCCTGCATACGACTAACAGAGCGGGTCGTAAACAGGCAGGAGGCCGTGTGTCTAAAACTGCATTAAAAACCCCAAATGACATTTATATTCCCAAAGCGCTGTAGACATGTCCTAAAAGAATGCTGTCGCTAATGCCTAATGTCGGCATATCACACAATGCTACACTCAGAATTAGACCTAATTCAGAATATCCAAACAGAACGTGCTGTTTACATGACCTCCATACAATACCAGTGGAATATTAGTGTGCATGTAAACCCAGTTTCCAATGTGTGTGGAGAGCAGAGCTGCCCCTGGTAGTGACGGCGTGGTGGCGAGTGGCTGAGGAGAGCATTTACTGATGTGGTTATCTTGTCCTGTGACAGGCAGGACCACTCAATCAGCCAGCGACGGCCGGGCTCAGGCAAGCATTACACACATACTTCTGGGGAGGAGGCATCAGCCAAGACAAATCTGATCAACAAATGCAGTTTCCCTGTGCCACAGCTCTCTGAGATGAAGATGATATTATGTGGAAGTGAGCAAAGTGATGGAGACAGCACATGGATGAAGCAGAGAACGAAAGAAAGAGAAGAGGAGACGGCGTGAGACCTGAAGGTGGAACCTCCTCTAAGGCTCGGCCTCTTAAAGGCAAAGTGTCTCTCCACTGGAATGCAGGGCGATAACACACGCTGGTATATTTTAATAAGAACCGTGAGCCTCGCAACACTCCCTTTACCAGATCAAAGAGCCAAGCATTTATATGCTGGAGACAGACTAACATTAATTATCAAATACTGGAATTAAAAAATAAAAACTTGTCCGTCCAGTAGAGTTACATACCAATTAAAAACACAATCCTGGCAGAGTCTAACGGACATTTCTAATGATTCCTTTTTAAAAATTACTGACGTCTATATGTTATTAAAAGGTTACGAGAAATTTGCATTTAGCAATGAGGAAAAATAAATATAGTGTTGAGTGTGCAGATAAGAGCTCAGTAATTAGGAGTAGGCATTGCGGTGGTGGAAAACATTTGAAGAATAAACCTGGACTAGTTTGCTTCTTTCCCTGTTGCCCTAAAGATATTTTACATTATTCAATCCAAAATACCATCTTTCTGATTCTAACTTTTCTTTTTGCATGTTAATGTTTAATAAGAGCCCTTGGCTATCTATGGGCACAATTATTAGATATCCGCAGAGAGAAATTGAAAAATTAATCATACTCTCAATTGCTGTACTGATCTGATCCATTGGAAATGGCTCTAAGAGCTGTGGCTTCCCCTCTGTCACAGGCTCCATCTAAACACAATCAATCCGCTGCCAGAGAGGAGTTGCTTGTGAAACAAAGACAATTGCATCAATACAGTAATTAACTGATTATTTATATGTTGGCACTGATGTAGCACAACACTGATGAGCCTGTTGCAAGTGGTTATGATTACAGAGACGCTTCTCCCGGGCCTAACATAAGAATAGTGTTTAATTATACAAAGTTTTATACAAAGTAGCTCAGTGGGGATTCTCCTGATAGGTCGTTGTGTCAAAGGGTGCAGACAGTAGGGAAATATCTCTCTATTGGCCCTGAGCATTACTGTTAGATGACACATTCTTACACTCTCCCTGGATTGCATGTCGTGCCATATCAGGATACATATTCACCGACAACAGTTGCTTAGACCAGGTGCAGTTTTCCATCTATGCAACTCAATTATACGCGCGTGGGCCCTGTAGGTTTTCTATATTCCTTGTTTTGGCTCTCGCCATCACTGTATGCAATCTATGCTGAGATAATGTACTGGGTATAAAATATGCTAATGTACAGGCAAAGCAGCATTAAGTTATAGTTGACAGAAGGATATATTCCACACTGGCAAGTTTCTAAGTGGCAATTTTAGCTTTTGAAAGGCAGATATACAATAAGGTAATATGCATGATGAGTCAATTACCCACATTGTGTCAAGTGATGATAACTAACATTTCAGTACTTACATACTGAAATTCCTGTTCACCATCATTCTCGAGAGCACGTACTGTATGTGGCTCAACATATTTACAAGTTAAACAAACTACAGAAGCACTGCCACTGACCGCATCAAACAACATAGTAATAATTATTCATTACTGATGAGACAAAAGAAAAATGAATGCAGAATTGCAGTGGTAACCTTTATATACTGTGAGGATGTATCCTTGCAAAAAGCATCATAGATAGAAGTTATCTTCAGCAGTGGTACGTCAGTAGCTGATGAATGAAAGATGATTTGTTTTGACACCAACAGAGATAACTGAGTTAGAATTTTGCAAACTAAGAAAAATTCAGATAGCAATTAGTTGGAAAACATATGAAGCGCTGATAACACTGTAGCATAATGTAGCCTAAGCTAATGTGGCCAAATTAACTTGTAGAATCATTTTAAATGACTGACAACATTCAGTATCATTAGATAAAAGCAAACTACTTTTGAGTTTGGTCGGTGTTGTTTCAGAGCACCGGCAGGTCATCTGAAGCACTGAATGAATATGTTGTTGTAGGCGGTGAGCAGAAACAACACACACTGATAACTGACTGAGGAGGGATCAGAATAAAGTCATTTATAAATCAGTATCCTGTATAATGTGCAACTCTGTCTTGTCCTGTCAGTCCAAAACCCAAAGATATTCACTTTAATATAATATAAAACACAGAAAAGCAGGAAGTCTCCTTATTTCAGAGGCTGAAAACAGCATTTTCTGACATTTCAATGAAAAATGTAAAGTTAGTTATAATTCTGTCTATTGACTAATCCATTAGTAAAATCAAAGTCAAATTCAGACCGACACTGCAGCAACATTAAACCGCTGACTGCGTCCTGGGACTTAAACCCAGTTCACCTAAACTACTTGATCGTTTGTTTCCGGTATCACAGTTTTATTTTCGATATTAAATGTAGCATAGGAATCTGAGAGACATTACTTGTGTCTGAGAACAAGACCAGTGATGGATCGTATGTGCTCTCCATCTGCCTCCCAGTACACTCATGTAGGACTTACTCAATTTCCTCTACCATGCTTCAAACTCGACCCCCCATCCCACACACGCACACACATGCACACAGAGCCCCCGGACAGAATGCCCTCCTCCCTAAACAACTCTTTCTTTAACATCTGCCCAGAAGCAGGTCTGCTGCCTTTTGTCCACTCACTGTCTCCTAAGGCATGTCATCCAGCTCTAATCAAGCAAAAAATGGTCATAAATATTTCTTTCTGCTAGATTTCACATTCACATTTCACGCAGGGACATGATATTTTCCCCCTACCTCCAGGGAGTACCTAATGCAAAAAACAGTTACTTATATTCAAGGCTCATGTTCCTTCAGTCAAATGAAGAACATATTCCCCGTTTGCAGGGAAAAAACAAGGGAAAAAAAGGGGGGAGAAGAGGCGGGGGAAGACATAAAGGACCGTCTTATTTTCTGTGCCATTTACTGGCTAGTACTTTCACAGCCATCCCATTACATCATGTCAAAGATTGTAAACAAGCAAATAACAACAGTGCATCAGAGACCACAGTGAGGGAGCAGCACACATTGTCCTGCTCTGGGGGTCTCTCTGCCGCCAACTGGGGAGGAAAAAACATTTGTTTTTACTGTCCATTTAAATAATGTATCTCTTTTTTTGTAGAGAGAAAAAAGGTTGCTCGAGGATTTATATGAACCATTGTCTCCGGCCTGGCTAAGTATTTATGGCATATGTCATTCACAGGATGCGGAGGTGCCATCACTGTTATTTATGACGAGACATCCCATCACGGCATATCATTCTCTAAATGGTATACAGCTATTCACCAGTGAATACCGACCTGTACCATTTTTCTCTCAAATAGAGGCCATGTCACTGCTGAGCGTGCAGGGGGTTGTTATTAATCACTGATACATACTTTGATGGGTGAATACATGTCAAACAATCAAATTTACACTAAGAGATCTATACATGGTGTGGCTGTCCATGTATATTTACTTCAATGAAGGCTCATTTGATCATCAGCATCGGTCATTTATCATATCCCACCCTGTCAGCCAAAAACAGAGCTGTCAAATGTGTTTTGTGTATCACAGAAAAAGGGATGTGTACACTAGTGCTGTAATCATGACTGAAATGTCATTACTACTACACAGGTTAAATTATGTATTAAATCATTTGTGTTATTAGTATATTATTGTCAACCATAGCTCTTTAGTGACAATGCTCGTGTTTCAAAATGTTACCAGTTTCTCAGCAAAAAGGTACAGCTGGACAATGTAACTAAAACATCTTTGTGTATCTGCATGTTTTAAGCCTTGACATGGTGGGGATGGTGTCACAATGCAGGGGGTTTCTATACTCTGTCAGGTCACGTATGATTAATATGGGATTCCTCTGTGTGGTGTTTTTTTTACTTAAGTAGTTAATGTTTTCATTAAATGTATCTTTCCTTAAAATCAATGTATTCCTAAGGAAAAGGACAGTGAATGAACTAACACATGAATAAACAGACACATAACACGTTAAGTTTTAGAAACAAGACCTTTAAAAACATCACCTTGGACTTTGGCACTTTATAGACCAAACAATTAATCGACAAATCTAGACAATGATCAACAGATGAATCGATAATGAAAATAATATTGAACTATTTCTTTGTTTCTGACTTCATTGTAGTTTGCTCAACTAAATTCAGTGAAAATACATTTTGATAGATACAGGTAAAATAAAATAAATATATATATATATGCTCTCCTTTCTTTTTAAGCCACATTATCCCAGTTGCATCAGTCAGCTCACCTGTTTAAATCTACTCTTTAACTTTGAGTCCTCTTGATGCTGAGACGCAGGGGGCACAGTTGTCTCAGGGGAGCAATATCTGCAGTCTGTGTGCTAACAAACAGCAGCAGGTGGGAAACAGGCATTTTGCTACCCTTAGCTTACCCTAGCTCCCCTTAGAACCCCGGCACTTCCCCCTTCTGTCACCCAGCCTAGCCAGTGCTTGCAGAGAATGAACACTGATGTCTATTACCCACATTGTGTCAAGAGATTATGAATAAGATATAATAGCCGAGCTCACTACAGCATTTTCACATTAGCCTGGCTGTGTAGGTGATGCCCTCTATGCATACATGTATACAAGCAAGTGCACGTGCTTGCACGTATCATGCACGGGCACACACATTTTCCTAAACATTCATGTGCACACGCACACACATCGCATGTACAAACAGGGTCTCCACAAAGTCAACTCTACCTTTGTAGCCGTTCACATGTGCACCCAAAAGATGCCTCAATCTGCAACAAAGATTAGGCCTTATTGAAACAAATAAGTGTTTTAAGAGGAGACAGTCCCGGTTTCAATTTCAATAGCTCATTTAACCCTTATCTGCCCAAATCCTTGGGGTCCATTCTATGTTAATTGGATCTACATTGCACTAGCATTGAGGGTGTTAACAAGCACAGCCTATGAATATTAATTACCCTGAAGTTTTCTGCACAGGAAAGACTTCACTGATACATATTAATTCTATGAAGTTTTTAAAGTAGTGCTCTCATTAAAAATGAATAGGCCATGCGCTTGAATGTTTTCCCAAGAGGAATTGTGCATCCTTAAGTCTATCCCTAATAAATTGGGTCAGATTGGCAATCCTTAAAGAATATCTTCTCCTTAAAATGGCATTATTATTCAACTAGATGTAAACATTCCAATCGCATGAAGGAAAGCTTTTGTTGGAACAGGGTTTTGACAATGGCTATTAAAGCCAGTCATGTCTGAGCGTGTACTTTTCCAACCACAGTCTCCTGAGGCCCTGTTAAAACGGTTACTTATTTACAACACTAAACACACAAGTTGTTCAGCTAAGCAGCAGCAAAATTACTCTGTGTGCCAGTGTGTGTGTTTGTGCATGTGTGAGGATTTGTGTGCATCGTCTTGATGTGGTGCATTCAGAGGCAGTTGTTGGCACTACTTTAAATAAAACATTGAGGATGCATTAGTCCTCCCGCTAGGCGAGGCCTCTCTCTAAGCCATTTAATACTGAACTGACGCAGACGTGTTTCCCTGTCTGCCTCCAGCCAGCTGCTTCAGACACCTGCTCAAAGTTTAGAGTTGCCCACTTCAGCACAAACACGCAGCCATCAAAGACCATCCGGGCGCCACACAATGAGAGCTTCACTCTTCCTAATGATACCAGCATACACTTGCATCATTTACATGGGAGGCATTTGTACGTGCACATGTCTTTGAGAGGTTTCCTCATCCACACATTCTTCACAGCGACACACACTTCATCAAGCCTTAAAGACTGAAGAGGCTGAATCAGTTTCCCTCCGACTACGTTAACACACGCACAAAACCTGATTACCGATTCCGCTAGTGGCAAAAGAAGTCCGATTGTATAGAAGTCTATGAGAAAATGACCGTATTTCTTACTTAATGTATACCTTAGTAAGCATTTTCCTGATTAATGTATGGTCTCAATCGCTAGTTTCGAGTCTTCTACAATTCTGAAGGATGTTTAATTTGTAAATTATGTTTCCATCTTTAAGTCGCTATAAAGGCTGTTTTGGTATTGTCCATGTTTTCTTCTTAGAACTTTAACCCTTTTACAGTGTGTTTTCAGTTAATTGTAACATTTTGATCACCTAAGAACGTCTTATTAAGCGTCCGGTTGTCGTTAGCTCCACCCTCTCGTGTCACTGCTGCTTCCAAAAAAAGCAGTGCTTCTTCTTATATACAGTCTATGGTCAGCAATCAGATGTGTCCCCTTCCACCAACCATATTTCTTAACCAGCACTTAGACATGTTCAAGGTTTTTTTTGCTAATATGTTATATAAAGAATCTCCTTGGTGATGTGATGCTGGTGCATTTAGAGGTTTGTTTGTTTAGCTGGAGCAATTGCATTGAGTGGACTGTAGACCGTGAGCACAGTTTTTTCCTCACTCTGTGCTCATGTTTGAACTTTTTACAAATTGTCGATTGTCTAGCTGTCCTAGCTGTCCATCTATGTCATGCAAATATGCACACTAAAACCTGATAAACCCACATCTCTTGCCAACTAAATCTGAAAAGGCATCATTCCGTCTCCATTTTGGCCTTCTGTCCACATTGAGCCACTTTCCACTTTTCACGTTTTTTCTTTCTCACAGAATCAGAGCATTGCACAAACGCTCTTCAGAGTGGATGAATCTAAGCCGCTGGCTTTATGTTTAGGGTGGACAGAGAAAACAGAAGGAGAAAAAAATAACATTCTGTGTCCTTTATATTTCTCTGTAATTGCTCATTTTAAAAGACAATGTAGCCGATCACATGATATAGGTCATTTATTAAATGGGCTTCAAAGAGCACAAAATAGTGTGTGATTGACATCTCAGTTCAGCAGCAGAGGAATGACTGTTAGCCTCGGTTAATAGATAGCATTTATGGGCCATGATTAAATATTTGTTCAGTTGTATTACAACAGGAACATAAAACTTTGACACTGAAATGACTGGAACTGTGTGTTTGAATGCATTGAAGCACAATATAAGTGATGAAGGAGAGCAGGAGGGTTTACCAGCTGGACCTTGTAGAACAACCAGGCTGTGTCTGACCTGCTCCTTGTTTGCCAACCAAACACAAAGAGAGGAAGAGATTAAGGAGTTTACATAATGTTTTGGTCTTTCATAAAAAGTTTCCACTCGGGTTTTCTTATGCACAAATTGAAAATGTGACATTACACAATCACATTACTCACATGCATGTTAATACACTTTCTGTTTCCTTTCTTTTGTGTTGGAATGTGAGTGTGTGTGTGTGTGTGTGTGTGTGTGTGTGTGTGTGTGTGTGTGTGTGTGTGTGTGTGTGTGTGTGTGTGTGTGTGTGTGTGTGTGTCAAACAACTCCTGTGATCCCCCTCCTGCTGCCCACATAAGCAGGGTGTGTAAACAGGATGTCGAGCAACAGTCAACTATTTTAAACTGTGGCTCTGGCACACATGCAACCTGCGCTTCATCTCTTCCCAGTCGGAGAGCGTCGGCTGGAGGTAGACTCAACAAAATGGATGAGTTCATGGGCTGGCTGTCTTGGAAGGCATCCATAAGACAAAGGAGAGGTACTGGGTGGTTTACCTCCCAAAACCTCACTAACAAAACCTGGGTGACAACAGGATTTGAAAAGTTGTACCTAGACTAAACAGATTTCTTTTGTGATTAGAAAAAAGCATGTAGCTGTGTTTAAAAAGCAATATGATTCAAGAGGAGCTTAAGCCTGAGTAAAAACAGTCGTGATATTTTCAGTGAAACAGGCCAGGTTTTCTTTCCCTTTAATAAATATTTCCCCCTTTTTCCGACATAGCAGCGCATCACTGATCAATTTTCACCTCCATCTGTGTGATTATTAATCAGATCACACATCAATTGCCAGAACCAGCAAAGAAATTCAGCCTGTAATAAAACTGTCATGTGCTGTGGTATAAAGACAGATGTTGCCAGTTGTGTGATAACATAATTAAACTGTTCAGTGAGGGATTCCATAAAATTATTCAAATTGGACGAGCACTATCATTTTACCAATAAAGCAATTTAGGGCAATATGCAGTGTCATAACACTGATGTTATCCTCTCCGCCAGATTTTCCAATAAGTTGGAGCCTCTGCTTGGCCTCCAGTGACAATATGAACAGTATACATGAAGATACCTGAGAGCTTCGAGAGATGGAGGAGTATGCACGGAGAGACCGCGGGGACTCGGATGCTTTCAGTGTGATCCGCTCTGTAGGTGCACACTTGCCACGGTATGAGTGTGTGAGTTAAGCCGCTGTCGCACATAGTTCCCCGTAAATTACTGTGATAACCTTTCAGGTACAGCAAGTGATTTTCTCTATTCACACAATGCCAGGATAGATGGCGCAAGGGACGGTACAGCAGATGGGGTAAGCAAAACACTTACGGATGCCAACCGCCATAAAACTCAACAGAAGAAGAAGAAGGGGCGAAGCCGGATGTGTACGCGACGGAAGACTAAATATCAAATATCAAAAATATTGTGTTTGTTTATAAACATACTAAACATAGTCTGACAATTGACGATTGAGGCAGTCGACAAAATGATGGGGATCAGTGGGAGGGGGGCAGATGCACCCGGCACTTTATAGAAAGTCTGTGTGTTTTTAAATGAAAAGACGAGACATGGAAAAGTTACTCTCAAAAAACATCATAAGAGAGCGCCACATCGCTGCTTATGTGCTCTCAGTTGCAACACAGCGGTCCCGACATTTTCCCTGATATGTTACTAAATCTTGAGGTGGGAAATTGGCAGCACAGATTTCCCAGAATATCGATCCACATGACCTCATGCCGGAAATAGATAGCTTGCATGTTTGAAAGGGACTTCAGATGGCATGGCTCATGAAGTAAGCACAGGCCCAATGGGATAATGCACCACAGCTATTGGTCAAAAAGCACCCAGAGCAAAGAGGCCTTTATTACACTTGTCAAATATTCAGCACTGCACAGATATAGAACTCTGCAGTAGAGCAAATACAGAGATAATGGCAGGAATCCAATTCAAAAGGGTTTATATGTGTACTGTATGTCTGTGTGTTTCTGGGTGTGTACCTGTCTGACTGTGATAGTGAGGCTTATCATCTAGCACCTCCTCCTGAAGCCGAGCTTGGTGACGGTGGCAAAGACGTGCATTTGCACCTTCTCAAGCCTCCACTAGGGACCATGTAAGCCCCTGCATTATGCAAACAGGAAACCTGTGCCCGCTCAGCTCTTTCTGCGGCCACTGTTCTGCGTGTCACTCTCTCCTCTCTGCACACGCGACACGACGGACACCTCAACCACGCAGGCAGAGAGGAAGAAGAGAAAAAAAACTGGCTGGCCTTATCTTGCGTTGTGTAACAAAGCTTTAAAGGCACTTGTTTGACAAAGCAGACTTGCAATAAAAGAAAAGCAATTATTCATCTCATATTTTTTTCTTTCGAGATATTGTTATGGGGATTTGTACAGTATCACTGAGAAGAAGAGACAGGCTGATATTTTAGAAATCTCTCTAACTTGATTAAAAGGGCTCTTCTAACAGGCAGGATATTAATATTTAATGCTCTACAGTTGTATCAGTTGAAGCAAATTTCAAGTGAAGGAATCTATTGCATGGTTAAACATGTGAGATGTTATAAATGCTTTGCTGGAGTTGACCATATATCACAGGAAATATGTGAATGTCCTGAAGGCAGCAGCTCAAAAAGCGAAGACAAAATCATTGGTTATTTGGCCGACTACATAACACAGCTTCCTGTTGCAAAATCATTTAAATCACAAAACACTTGCAACACTCCTCTTTTGTACTATTGTTTGTGTTGTGTTTTTTGCTCCGCTACAGTATCTTCACTTCCTCATGAGGATAACGTTAAAACCACAACTTCTGCAAAGCAAACAAAAACACAGAGAAAATAAACACAGTTCTGGGGCAAACACTTGAAAAATATGTTGTATTCATGTTATAAAAAGAACAACTGAGCATTTCCACAGCATCTTAGAGAGAGAAAAAGAAGCGAGACGGTGCCTTCTTTTCATCCCTTACTTCTTAACACAGTATTTGACTTACTAATAGAGATGCTTAAATCGAGCTTATGGTCCACTTCCCCCAAATCTGACTAGTCTACAAGATGAATTCCCCTGTCAGGATGAAGATGATCAAACAGATTACAATTATTTCATCCCCCATCTTTATTAATGAGGACTGTCTTTCATAGTTATGTTCCCTAATAAGAATAAATGATATGCCACTGCCAGGTTTGTTGTTCCCGCTCACTCAGGGGACTCTCACACGTTTGCTCTTTGAGTCAGAGACGAGTCTAGATTGATTTTTGCGTCACCTAAAGGGGTAATAGCATATTGGATGTTGTGAAGAACAAAAGAAAAGCAAAAAGAAAGACCTTCAGTGTGTCAGTTAGATGCGTATTAGTGCAAACCGCAAATACGACTTAAAAGAAAAGACTCTGAAATGCCACAGAAGTAAAAAGTTATCAAGTAATTGAGCGAAGATCGTAATGCCCTAGGGACAATTAACATGGTTCATGGTGCATGAGTGAAAACCCTGGGTTAGTCTAATGGGAGAATAAAAAGACTGCCTGCCTTCCCAGTAACACTAGCCTGGTAAGTAGCCTATCAAAGCCCAGTGTCAGGAGCTGAGAGTGAGACATCTCATCCTCCGTCCCCATCCATGCGCCATTTATCACACACAACAATTAATACGCCTCCCTCTGTTTCAACTCCAACCGCAGGCCACGGAAATTAACTACTGGATTTGTTCAAAAGGCATGAAGCAAAAAGCGCTTGCTATTTACCGCAGTAGAAAGCAGAGGGCAGGAAATGCGGCTGTAATACACTGAATTGGGATGGAGGGGTTTGCTCGTTTTTCCTTCCTTTTAAATGGCAGGGCAGATCGTGGAGAGTAATAGTTCTTTCTGGATGACTAGAAAACAGGAAGCATGCTTGGACGACTGGCTTTGGTCTAGCGGGGAGGCTTTATTTCCATCCCTTCTTGGTGTCAAGTGCACATCCATGACACATTTCTCTCTCTCTCTCTCTCCCTCTCCCCTGTGTCAATTCATCAAAGTTGTAACCCTGTTGTCTTTGCAGAGCGAATCAGAATGCGCCCCTGGCAAAGAATGAAGGAAAAGTCAACAGGAATTAAGTTTCAGTGCAACTGTTTACTCAACTGTGGCCTGCAGTTATTGAAATGTTATCCATGGTTTTGTGTGACTACTGCAGTAATGAATTCAGTATGGCTGTGATTTTCTCACTGACGACATGCTCATTTTGAGCTGGAAAAAGAGGGGTGGGAGGAGGGGTCTGGAGCTGGGGGAGGGGGGAAGACGAGCAGATCTGTTAAGGCCTAAAGAACTAAAACACTGAGACACACTCGTTCTACTTCCTGGTCAGTTTTAAGGATTTGTATTTGTTTTTAATGTTGTTTATAACTCCAGCTACAGTCATAAAGCTTAGGTCATATTTCAGGCAACACTAAATGCAACAATGAGAGATATGCAGAAACCTATAGGTTCACAACCTGACTGCTTTACTGTATTATGTGGTAGTTTTAATCATAAGGCCTGAACATAACGTGGATTTTAAACTGTGTTAAAGCTGCAAGGAATATGAACTGCTGAGAACAGCCACATGGAAGTGTTATTTGACAATTTTTCATCGTATGATTAAATTAAATGTTTCAAAGCAAGTCATTCTATCAAGCGGAGGTTCAGTTTGCATCTTCATTGTTCAATCTTTTTAAAGTATTTCCATGCAAAGCTGGTGGCCGACATGTTGTTGTGTAGGAAAATAAATGACCGTTGTGCTGCTGAGTTTTGCATCCCAGACTATTTGGTTTACGCCTAGAATGTAACTAGTTTTTCCGGTTATTATATTTCTCTAATCGGCTTCTCCTCTGGTATTTATTACAATACTGTCCCACTTAATTCCCTGAGAAACGTGATTAACAGAGGCGTCCTGTTCCATGGCACACACCATGTACTTCTAAGATGACGGCATCTAAAAAATTGCCCTGGATTGTATGTTTGCCCCTCTGCCAATTATTCATACATCTGTCTACACTACAATAAAAACAGCGTTGGTAAAAGGGGGGAAATAATTAAAATATATAACTAGTCACAATGTAAAAATAATCACTTATGAGGTCATATTATTTATTATTCAAGTGATATATAAGTAGGGCTGAGAAATACACTTGAAGTTAAAGATTTTTCCTGCCATGATAAAACGTGTAAATGCGTATCGATGCATTGCCCTGCGTATTACATCAAGTGAGAAGACAAAATGCTAAGCTGTTTATGAAAAACGTTTCATACTTTGTGTTGTCAAAATGAGATATGAACTAATGTTCTGGTTATCATCAGTTCTGACAAACAGAACTGTGTATCACAATATCATATGTCCCTGATGTCATGATGATTCTGCTGTCAGATGATAATCTATAATAGTGAATTACTGCTCAGCTCTATATGTTGCAGGGCCAAGTCTCCCACGCTCCATGCTGCAGCATTGTTGCCGTCCCTGTGCAAAACGCTGATGGATGTGCTGTGACAACAGACAGTGGCACATAGCCTGTGCATCATCACCAAACAGCTCCTGACAACAACCCTAGTCGTCCTGTCGGATAGACCGAGATAGCAGAAGACACACTGATCTTTTCAATGTTGTTCCCTTAAACGCACTGTCGTGTGCCACACATAACGCTGACACCAACAGAAAGAGCTTGTCTGTTTGCCTCAGAGTCTGAGATGGTGAAAATGTTTTGGGCTTCGTGGACGATAACGCCGGCGCGCATCTCCGCATCTCACTGGTTAACGTGGCAGAGTCTGGCATTAGTTGTGAGTGTGAGGTGTGTTTACAATGAGCCAGGGGAAGATGCTGTCATCCTATTGGATGTCACGGTATCTTAACTGTCTACAAAATCCTGCGACACCTACATACTTAAAATATGTCTGCGATAAATATTTCACCAAAATGCAGATGCTGCATGCTACGATAAACACAACCAAACACAATCACACAGAGAGAGCACTTCCCCGTCTTTAAATATTCAAAAAGGGCCTCAATATACATAAATAATAATAATAATGTGTTTATGTACTAGATGTACTTTGAGGTGAGATTAAATATTAAGTGGCACTTTAAGAGGGGGAAGAAGCCTGCTGTTGACATGTCTTAATAAAGCAAAGACAGGTGCGAAAGGGGGGACTGCTCTACCTGGTGCTGCTGGAGATGCAGGAGGTCAGCTGCAGTCACCTCCATTGACGGCGTGGCACTCTTGGGTCGCCCCTCCCTTGGCCCGCCCTCCACGCTCGCTCCTCCATTTTGATTGGCTGGTCCATTTCTCGTCGCCTCCGTCCCAGAATCTTGCATCATGGCTCAAAAAAAACCTGAGAGAAGACGCAGAAAACAGGGACGGAGAGAAACAGCTGTTAAAACACACAGCAATGAGCTCGCATTTCAACTCCGGGCCAAACTATAAACATCTGTCACATCCTTCCCACACAATTTCACTTTTATTGCAGGTTTCCCTGTTGGTTTGTGCTTCCCTGTGTCTTGTTTGTTTGCTTGTAGCATATGCACTGAGACAAACACACATGCACACGCTCACAGACTTGCTTTTCTACAGAATAATGAACCGCTCCTTAGTTTTGTTTTTTCCGGCGCAGATCCTTTGCAGATGACAAGTCCATATACTGGGCTGGAGAAGTGGGAGTGGGACTCGAGTTTTGTTTGTGTTCTCCATTATGGGGTATATATGCAGGTTGGGGGTCCAGCACACACCGGAGGGGAACTCAACCTGAGCTGAGTGAGAGCAGAGGAGCCCAAGAAAACACTGAACCTCCAAAACAAAACACTTTCTATGGAAATGGATATATTTACTCGCATAGCTCCCAGAAGAACCACAGCAGAATAGCTTTTTAATGGGAAACAGGGCGACAGTGTGAGGCCTGCCAAAGGATCTCCATGAGAAACAGCCAATCTGAGGTCGAGAGAAAACAGTCGAATCCTTCAGGGGTGCTCAATTAACAACAAAATACAGGTCTGAATATAAATAAACCCTTTGACTTGTTGTCTTTCATAACTTAATGCAACTCAAAAGGATAACATGCAAACACTGGCAGTGCAGTTTTGCTTTATGTTAAAATAAGACAGCAGTAATCTGTGTTAAATGTGAATACACAGCTATTTGCTTACATTATACAATCTCTGCTCTGCTTTTGGATACACAAAAGCCAGACACCCCCCCCCACACTTTGTCTCTCTTGGGACAAGTGCAAGTAGTGACGCTGGTGCATTTCTGTGCCTGTCTTCCTCAAATCAGTGGGATGATTTACAGCTATTGTGCGTTGGTGGCACACCTCAGTGGCGCATCGCGTCTAGCCTCCCAATTCCAGGGCGGTTAATGAAGCTGACCAAGTCAGGCAGAAGCGAATTAACTTGGCTGATTAATTATTTATATGAAGCAGAATAAATGCCTTTAAAACACTGGGCCTCATCATGAAAGAAGGTGAAAATGGAACTAAATGCAGATTTATGGTGTTGCATTTAAGGCATGTAATGGGAAGAGCCAATGCGAGTTAATGTGCGCTCAACTACGCGGGCACGGCGTCTCCAGAGGTGCAGATCTAAACAAGATGCAGACACACACCCAGACACCGTGGGGACACACACTCAGGCTGACAGATAGGAAATTGAGGTTGACAACTTGTCACAGAAGAATATTTACAGAGCATAGGTGAGATAATAATCTAGATATGGGATGATTAAGAAAAATAAACAGTAGTATAAGCAGTGCTGCTCATGGTTCTGGAATAGTCTCACAGCTCAGTGTGGGCTACGGTGAGTTAAAAACAGTACCAGAACAAAAATGAAAACCAAAGTTCACTATGGTTTACAGCTCCTCTCCTGTAGAAGCCCTCCTTGCAAGAAGCATATCCGAGTGAGTCATCTGACACTGAGGCCTGTGCCGGTTCAGTTGTGTGTCACAACGCCCACACACTCAGGGGCCTGTCTGAGCAGCTCGGGCCCGGCCTACAGGCCCCGTTCTCTGGGCTGGGGCTAGAGCCGGCCCCCCTCTCCCTCCAGACAGATGTTGACCCGGCTCACCCCTCCAGTCTGGCACGGCCTCCCTCCATAATGGGATTTTCTAAACAAGGAGTGAGCAGGAGGAATACTGCGGGATTTGATGCAGCCAGCCACAACTCCATCTACAGGCCCTCGCTCGCACCAACTCCCCTTCTGAAACACCAATTAGAAACACACATTCTCGGGCGAAATTAAATGCCATTTGAAATAAACCATGGGCTGACGTTATTCACCCCCATTTATTTTTCAAATAAAAGAGATTTTTTCCACATGCAGAAAAAAAGAAGGGTCTGCTTTCTTTTTTTTCCAAAGCTCCATAAAAAGGGGGGAAAGTAATGGCTATTATACATGCACTGTCATTCCATGCAAAATTTTCATAATTATAACGGAAAGGCGTAAATTTCCAAATGCATGGCATCTCCAAAAGTAATCAAGAAAATGAGCCGCGGGGCTATTTTAATGTATGCAAAACTAGTGACCCACAATAAAGGAGGGAAAGGCTACAATGAATGCAAAGTAATGCGCGCATGCTTGGAACCGGCACTGATGAGGGGATGGCTAAAATTAACACCCAATTAATTTTCGAATTGACAAACAAATGAAACCCATAAATCTACTTTCTCATTAAATTCACCACAGAATAATTCAAAGCTGCAATATCGTGAGAGAAAGAATTGGAGGAAAAAGGAAAATGGGCATTATCCATCATAAATATCAAGAAGATAGGAAAAAGCTTTATTAGAGAGTTGTGCTGATAACAATGTTAATCTGTGAAGCACTGAGGCAGGGACGCCATCATCAGCTGGGGCCCGAGCAACTCGACCACGTGACTTGGCCCTGCGTATGTTTATCTAGCTATTTATTTTCACTTTGCTCAGGGGATAGCCTCGTCTGCGATAACTTAAAAACCTTCAAGTTTTTCCATCCGTTCCATTTATAAAACACGTACTAATTCAGCTGTAATTAGGGGTCAAGTGTCCTGCTAAAAGGGGTGCAGTTACTGGGGTTAAAAGCATATGCATTCATGCTCCAAACACAAACATTTCAACATAAAACAATACACAAAAGGAGACATGAGAAAATAAAACACATATTGTTATTAATGGAGCATGTCAGCTCCTTTTCTCTGAACTCTAAAAATAGTTTCAAACATAATTGAAATAATGGAAATTCCAAGAGATGAAAACAAGACAACAACAGTTCGTACAGAAAGAACTGGCTGTGCTGTTGATTATTAGATGCCTGTCTGTTCTTTGGGGGGAGTTGCTTGCAAAATAAAACAAGTATTTGGAACAAACACTGGATAATAAAAAAGGTCAGAGTTTCAGTTTGTTTACAGTTTGTTTTGTTTTCCCTGCCTCAAATATGGGGAGTACAGTACAAACAAAAGTCACGTGTCTCCCACCTGACCAGACAGGTTGAAGGTTAAGAACAGCCGGCAGCCAGAGCTCATCAGCCCTGCCTCTCCCCCCCCCCTCCTCGCTGCCTCTCCTCCCCCCCCTCCTCGCTGGAAATCTAATGCCTGTCCCCCTGTCATGCTTGCCTGGAATTCAACAGCTCAAAGAAGTCAGCAGTCGATTCAAGGTAGGGTCGGCCCGTGCAGCTGTGCTTTGACCCTTCTCCGTGTTCTGTTTTTCTTTATTGCTCATGACAGTAAAGCCTCAGCGGCCACCTGCTTCGATTCACAGAGTTCTCACACAGCCCTTGTTTACACAAGCACACAACAAAAGCACAACATTTCTTGAGAGGAGATAAAGATACACCAAGGAGGAGACAATGGGAAGAGGTTCAATTTAGAGCTGTTTATATTTGGCCCGCTTGCTAGACTAGACAACACATCAGCGTATACCAAAGGTACAACAACAGAATGCTTCTCAAGGTTTCTTAACAGTCTTATGTTCTGCTGTATTTTGTCTCCTGATTCTAGGGGAAAGTCAAAGGAAAAACACGAGCTGTCTGTTAAATAATCCACCTTCACAACCCTTATTACTGAAACGAAATTACTCCAACATAGGGGCTGTCACAAGAACCAGTGTTTGGGTACAAAATCAATATCAAAATTACCTGGTATCGAATTGGGTATTGAGAATCGTGGAATATCAGTGGTATTGATATGGACTACTTAATTTCTGGTATCGTGACGTCCCTACTCCAACAGACATAGAAATTGGGCTAAATTCCAATAAACTTTCCAAACTGTAGTCAAACATCCTTCCACATAGTATCTGCAAACCAGAACCACCTGCATCAAAAAGACTCAATGTGGACTCTCTTGTCGCTCTGACTACAATCCTCAGTCAGCTCTCTGCAGAGAGGAGCTAACGGCAGGAATGACATTTTGCCAAAGGAGACTTCACAGTCAGACCAAACAACCATGTAATCTTGTCAACCACTTCAACCAAGTCACAGATAAGCAAAGCATATCTCCAGACTGCTGCGACAGTATAGTATGAACACGCACGCCAGCCCTTGCAACTAATACCTCAATCCCAAACCTCTCATCCTTGCACCACACGAGACACAGAAGCGTTTTCCAAGTTCTTCCCAGACCTTGTACGGGGTATAAGCAGACCACTCATGCTGGCAAACAAAGCAGCTGTTTGTTTAATAAGTGATTGCTGCCATGGCTACAGTAAACAGGAGGAGCTGGGGTTTTGTGTTTATGAACAAACACATCTCCTTGCATGAGCCATTTAATATTAACCAGGTGGAATGATCAGCTGATTTCCTTGGTGACACTTGGGGCCGGCATAGTGTAAACAGGTTCTAAACAGGGGGGCAGTCTTTAGGCAATCAAGGTCGATGCAAATGCAGCTTGAGCTAGAATAAACAGCAAGGCAGAAGTCAAGATAAACAAAAAGTCATTCTTCTGACATTTGAAGGCGCATTAAGCTGGTGCGTTGCAGCTGCTCGCCAGCAACCGTGAATGAGAACAAGCTGGGCGAGGACGAGGTGGTCTCCTATGGAAACATATTATTGTCTTCCAGACCCAACAAACAATGGCTCCTCACAACAGCGCAGCGAGGAACTTGTAAAAACATGTTAAACATTTACCTTGTTCAATTATTCAGTAACTGGGTTTGTGGAAATAACAAAGGATGTCTGAGGGGCTCCGAGAGCTGGCACTCACAACATCAGGGTATGGAGTGGAAAAAACAACAACAAAAAGGGATTGGGTGGAATTGAACGGACACAAATGTTATATATCATAAATAAATCAAAGTGCATGCCATGAAACTTCAACCGATCGCAAGTTATTCCGAACACTTTATTGTTCAAAATAAAGTAGTGATTACAAAAGACGAGGTAGGTAATGTAGTGTAGGGACTCTTCAAGCTGCATGTCACCTTGACCATGAATTTGTCATGAATACAACAACTTGCCATCTGCTGAGCTGAAGACATCCAATGAGGCTTCCCTACCCAGAATCCATAGTTTTCTGTCTGTACTTCCCCTACTGATTTTATTTAGTCCCCCCCAAAAAAGCTACCCCCATGTAAGAGAGGCATAAAATATGAGCAAGGGTGCCAAACACATATTTATAACACATTGCGAGGACTGTGATAGGATTCTCAAGCATGAAATCTACATCCAAAAGTATTACTGCACCAAGAGCAGAGGAAAAGGGGCTCGACATCCAAGCAGTGGTGAGTATGATGATTCATGTGAATATCGACCTATTATCACGCTACAAGCTCAGACGAATTAACAATAAGAAAGGTTCTGGCAGGAAGACTCCGGTGGTGAATCCAAGTAGATCCATAATTTCAGTAAATACACAAACCAGTTTGTCTCCTTTGCATGGAGCCAAGCAAGAATCACCTCAAGTGTAAAGGCCTGCTGTGCACAGACAATGACGGAATGTGCCAAAGTAAGGCAGGCCATGGTATTTTTAGTACAACTAGGGCTGATGGAGACTGAGTAAATAGAGAAGTCTAATGAGTTTAAATCTGGTTGTACATGAATGGAATAGTAATTCTGGGATGTGGAGCCTCTTTTAGGAGTGGTTCGCCACACATTTTCTCAGCGACTCTCCTTCATTTGACTTTGATAATCCCGTTCACATGTGGCCCACGCCCATTAACACTGCAGCGAGAGGACAGACACCAGGAGACAAGGGGCCTCTTTTTCTGACCACAGGCTCAATGCACAGGCATTGCTTCCCTCAAGCTCCTCTTACCAATTAGACCTGTCAAACATGCATACCCAAGGAAAAACACAACTTCAATCTATCAGCATCCTATGGGATCTGCGAAAGCGCTTATTGTTTTAACATTACTTAAAGTGTGTCATATATTTTTAATCATTTTTACTAGAAATCATGGAAGGGCTGTTCCCAGTGGGTGTGGCAATGCGAACTCGTGGAGAGGAAATGTGTCAGATGCATTTTCATGGGAAAACCAAGTTTAGCCTTAACAAACTTGTTTAATTAATATTGCGTACCTATGCAAAGAGAGGCCAATATTATTAGAGCTGCTGTCAACTCACTGGAGTGCATGGTGTCGGCTGACAACATGTAGCCTGATCATTTTTTTGGGAATAGCTTTGCAGTTCTGTTAAATCACCAAGACAGACTTGTGGTAAACCGCAGCTCTACACACAAAGTAAGCTGCTAATTACTGTTGAGTAAGTCATCAAGTGTGGTGGATGCATTTATTATGATTCCTCTCTCAGTACCAGGCATGATAACTGAAGAAAGTGTGGGCTCTGGCCGTACCCCCGCTATTTAAATGATTCGTAGCACTGTTAAATCTTTCTCTGCAGACACGAACACGCCACAGGTGAAGGTCTCCCACCTCTTTTGCTTAGAGTTACTCACACAGAGTTAAAGTTTAGCTATTGATTTTCCATACGCAATCATTAACCTTTACACATTAAAGTGCAATAGCTATTTCACTTCAATAGGGTCTCACCTGCGACTGTCACCGCTCAGTTACTCTCCTCTTGATATAGAAATGATGATTTGGTGGGTGAAGAATTCCTTCAAAACTGTAACACAATAGCCAGTTTGCTATTAGTCACTGCCATTGCTAAGGGAGTGGCCTTACCCAGTGACCCCTCCTGCTGCTTCTGAAGGAGCAATTGTTCCTCGACGTGCTACCGGGGTCGTTTCAGCCTAACAAGCGTGATATTATTTTAAAAGCCCCAGCTTCCCAGAGAGAGGACAGAGAGGGTTAAAAAGGAAGGGAGTTAGCGCCTTCCATTAAGCAGTTAAACTGAAGATAAAGGGCGAGGGGGCTAAATACCAAAAGACCTTACATGAATTTCTGCCTTTTAATGGAATCAGGTTTTAACAACTCTTTTTTTGTTAAATACAGCCCATGTCAGGAAGATGCGTCCCTCTCGTAAAGCAGCACAATCACAATGTACAGTGGCACTAATACAAGGACATAGTTCATCATGACATTTTCTGCAATTCCCAACTGATTAGGGTCATTATGTTGGAGGCCTGATTTATGTTGTCATTTCCTCTCACCGATCCTGCATCAATGAATCTTAATGAATTGGTAAATAAGGGTGAAGATTACACTGTGTGACACGGCAACATTTCTCACCCTCAACGGCCGAGATTTATGTAGCCAATTAGAGACGAACAGAGAAAATTGGCTTGCAGAAAAATAATATTCTTTATGGTGCAAAATGGAGGAGCATTCTCAGTGAAGGGCAATTGTATTGTCAGTGTTAAAGTCCATAAACCACCCTCCGAAGCAACCTTCAAAACGCAAAAGGGGAGTCTGC
This sequence comes from Cottoperca gobio, assembly GCF_900634415.1. Lineage (NCBI taxonomy): Eukaryota > Metazoa > Chordata > Actinopteri > Perciformes > Bovichtidae > Cottoperca > Cottoperca gobio. Next base: position 5,759,814 of record NC_041359.1, on the reverse strand, counting down.
GAGCAGGGGACGTAAGGCAGGTTTAGACCATTGTGAGGATACATGTACATACACAGGCCCTGTGCAGAGCCAAAGTCCTTAACATTCACCACGGCCTATCCCACATGTTTGATCAGCATAAATACACCCCTGTGTGACAAACATGTTTACCTTCTCACTACAAACATCAGACAATCAGACACCATGAGGTGCTGCTTCTCTAATGAACACACAGGAGCTTTTTATCCAGGCCAGCCGTGTCCCTCCGTCAGAAATATTCCTCTTTTATACAGACATCAAAACGCATTTGTACAAAGAATAGCAGCCAAATTATTTGCTCTAAACATACAATATTTTTCAATTAGTTTTTTGTGATGGGGAAAACGTGTTAAAAAAACACCCTTCATCTTTTTTTTCAAAGCAGGAATATGAAAACACAATCACCTCTTTGAAGAAATCTCTGATCAACACATAGAAGAGGACATATACATTGTTATTAGGGGCCTCTTTAACTATCCGCGGGTACATCGTTATCACAACATTGATAGTGTTTTTATTTCTCACATGCAGATTAGGGAACGTTGAAGATGATTATGGCGAGGGACAGAACTGTTTATGTGTATCAAGACAAAGTATGAAAACCTTGCCTCGCTTATTAATACCAAGTTCTTAAAAGTGCACTCAGAGTTATAATGAGAGCCTTTATGTATTACATATTGTGACTCGATTTAGTGTGAGGAAGCGGCTCTCCACATCAAACAAGCTGGCCCTGCTATTAGGCACAGGGGCTGAGGGATGCTGTGTGAAAAGGGGTGGAAAATTAAAGCTGAAGCAACGCAGGGAAGGGCTTAATTTACTGGCATGTACAGTATGCAAATGAGATTACTCTCAGCTTAACTGCATCATTTATGTCCATAATAACAGCATCATCATTACAGGGCTCAAATTAAATTACACTGTAATTAGCATATCAAAGTGATTGGTTAAAGTTTAAAACAAATACGCAATTTTGTTAATGAACATCTGTAATCACCGTGTAGACTCTGAGAGAAAACATCCAAAACAAATATGTGTTTTGGAGAAGGGGAGGAATAGCCCTCCCAAACGGCATGTCTGTCAGTGTGTGTGTGTGTGTGTGTGTGTGTGTGTGTGTGTGTGTGTGTGTGTGTGTGTGTGTGTGTGTGTGTGTGTGTGTGTGTGTGTGTGTGTGTGTGTGTGTGTGTGTGTGTGTGTGTGTGTGTAGGATGGGGGTGTTCTACCTGGAGTGCTCCACACTCTCAGGATATATTTCCCAAACTCCATGAGATCAAAGATCCAATTTCCCACACTTGCCACTTTGGGAGCTTATCAATAAAATACTAATCACTTCACGCCTGATTCTGAGAATGGAGCCGCAGCCGAAGGCTTAGGGAAGACTTCCATATCACAAAAAAACACCTCCGCTCTGACTGTCTTTGACTGTTGTTGAATGTGCGCACACTCCTGCACAGGCACATATATAATTTGCAGTTAGGTTTATCCAATACCCCCCCCCCCTGACAAACATGGCGAGTTTTAAGCACTGTGGCTCAGAGAGCACTTCCTCCGACCTCTGACAGAAATCACACACACATTGATGTACCACTTTTATCATATTTATTAGTATATTCAGAGTTCATGATGGATTCCACAACATCAAAAGTAATTTTTTTTTGTTGTTGTTGCTAAATGTCATTTATACTACCACCGAGCCCTATGAATACCTTTGTTCTCCTCTTTCTATTATCACTTCAGGTATTTTGTTATTAATTGAACTAAAAAGCAGAAGGCAGCAGTGGTTTACATCTTCAGAAATGCACTCGTCAAATTTTACAGAAGTGGCATGTTAGTTTTTTCATTAAGAAATCCATTAAAGGGCCTTATTCCTTGCAAGTATGTAAGAGATGTGCCTTTCAAGGTAGAGCTAGGGCAAATCCACTCCATCAGCTAATGATGGCACTCATTACACAGAGAAGCTGGCTAATGAAGGCGCGGTGGCCGGCCGATCCCCTCACCCAGCATAAAGCCCTATGAAATGCTAATATCTCACTTCTAATTAAAGGATACTAAGTCCAAATGCACCTTCACGGCTAGTAGCCGGCAACATAAATTTTATTTTTCAACACTACGCTACACCCGGAGATGTGCCTGAGCAACATTCCATTAATTCATATTTAATACCCCCAGTAGTCCTGCGTTTGCCTTGCTATCTGCCTCTCCTCTCCTTCTCTCCACTCTCACCGTTATACTGTGTGTAGGCACGTCATTATCTAAGAGTCTTTTTTTTTGCTTTTTGTTGGTGCGCATATTACTTTAGAGTGCTTCCAGAAATAAACACATATGCACACATCAGCCTGTGTGTGTGTGTGTGTGTGTGTGTGTGTTTTTGTGTGTGTGTGTGTGTCGCAGGGGAAAGGTCAGGACAAAAACAAAGAGAAAACAGGAAAATATGCCAGTATGGCCCCCTGCTCCACCTGTATACATTTACAGTGTTTACACATCTTTGGTTGTAAATGTGTTTACAAGAAAACCTGCTGCCCTTCTCAGAAACTGACCTTGAAGCCAGTAAACAACCCTTTCACAAAGTTCATTAACGTCAAAGAGGGTATAGTCTTTCCCGTCAGATAAAGCAGCAAAGGTCAGTGCCATTAGCTTATCAACAAAATATAGCTGCAACGGACTGGAAATTATAGTTAGGCCTGGACAAATACTAACCAAATAATGGCCAGTACATCCATGTTTGCTTTAACTGCTAAATGTATGACATAACTGAATTATCACTCGTTAAAAATGTCAGCTTACAAATAATTATTTGACCACTTACTTACTGCTGCCTGTGTGTGTGTGCTTACAGATATAACAGTCACTGTGACTCAGAATATGTATTTACACTGGCTTATTTCTAATAAGATGAATTCTCAAATCTTTACCAGTAATTCAGAAAAGGTGGCCGGTTTTATGCATTTTCAAACAGTGGCATTTTGGATATGCATTTTATAAAAGAAACAGAAAGTATCAGCAGCACACAACAAGCTCTCCTGCATATGACTGCATCGTTTTGCAAATAAAAGACAAACATCAATGTGAACTACACACATTAATACAAAACAATGCTTTCTTTAACTTGCTGTTCTTTTTTTAAATCAATTACTTTTACACTTAGTGCATCTTTTGCCAAAGGGTAGCAGTAAAATGCATGAATTTAAAGGTCAGTGTTAAGAACATATCACATGGCGTCTGTTTGATCCCGGCCCAAGTATTTTCCCAAGGATTCTCTGGCTCTGTGCTGTGTAAATCACGCAGTCTGACCTTCTACATTCCTCATGCTCTGCCCTCCCATTCATCCACAGACACAGATAATACTAGGCAAATATCATAAACGTGAGGATTTTAGGATTGAGGTGACGCTGCCATCATCCTCCACCAACTGGGGAAAAGAAAGCCCATGCATCTGAAAGAACCTTATTTCCAACCTCCTGCCAGACTAACCTGCGGTGAGGTTGCCTGACCCTAATGCCTAATAGCCCACACACTGACGATCCTCGGAGAATACTGCCAGATGATTGGCAATTTGAGTAACGTCCACTTTTATGACTTTGATGACATTTCATCTGGATTTTGTACTGATAACACTGCTCATGCAAAACTATTACCGTCTGCTTGTTTTAAACAAACTACTGCAACAAAAGCTGATCCGAAATCTTTCCTGGACTTTTCCTGGTTAGATCACGACTTTATTCAATCTACAATAAGAAATAACACACTGGCACAAATGGTGCTTCAGGAAAACTTCAGAATGCTATAGTATAGAAGGTATAGAAGGTCTAAGAACGGCCGAGATGTTTCCAGTTCAAACGCGGCCTCGGCTTGGGGCCAGGGCGTGACCTGCAGCTGAACCGGCCTCTGCTCGGACACAGGGAGGAGGGCAGCAGCCACTCCAAACACATCACCCCACCCCCTGATAGATAACTTAGCACAGCAAACAGAGGCCCATCAGTCAACCTGCACATAGCTAACATCAAGACAGGGACAGAGATCGATGGAGAGATTCAGACAAAGAAAGACAGAAGGAAGGGAAGAAAGAGCAGAAGAGAGGGGACAGAGAAGGAGAGGGGTGGGGGGGGGGATACATTGTGAGGGCATCTAACAGTGGAGAGTAGATAAATATCACACGGGAGTCTGCGCCAAGCAGCGTGGAAGGCCAAGTACTGTAAGGCTGTGAAAGCCGGGCTATTTTGCCGAGCTGTGACATTTGTTTCTTATTGTCTAAGTGGCAGCTGAAAGCGTCTCCCTGCGAGGGCCCCTCGGCTCTGCTCTGGGCTGCTTTGACAGGGAGGTAACCATATTAGGACGCGTATGGTAAAGTAAACAATAACATAGTTGCAATGAGATGGAAATTTTTCAGCTAATGGTGTTTGTCATTCCTGTTTTCAGTGCACTGAGCGGCCCTGTGTTTTTTCTAGCCAGCCAGAGAGACTTTGTTTATGAAAACAACGCAGGAGCCAAGGCTAAAACCAGAGCAAAAGAGAAAAACTGTAAATAAATATCAGTTCAACAAAATGCCTCCACCTTTTCATTTGATTACATAAATAAACCCACATTTGGGTAGAAATAGCCTCTCGCTCGCTCAGGCCGTGTCCACACTAAGGCGGCTGGATATGAAAGTGCATATTTCCCTCTCCAGTTTGGCCTTCCCTGCACAGTAATTCACCATCTTTCACAGTTGCAAAACGTACTGTTAAAAAACAGTCTTCAATGGTCTTGTATTAGTACAATCACTACTTCTGTACTTAACATAAAAGACATGGTGATATTGTTTTTTGGCTACAATGAAACACAACAAATCAACTTCCCAGTAATAGCGCTTCATCATTAGGTCCTAACAGTTTTAAGATTCATTAATAGCCAAATCCAGAGATATTTCCGTTAATGTGAATGAACCTGAAAGGGAGCGGCTGGGAGGCGGGGTTTAAGGAAACACTAGTGCCCCTGCTCTATGGGCCCATGGATGCAGAAGATCCGGGTAAGGTTAGACCCAGCAGGCTTCATGAACACCCTGTTCTCTTAAACATCCTTGGTATGTTCTCGAGAAAAAGGTTCCACTCGGCTGCTTAACTCTGATTTAGTATTTAAAATGTGTTAACATTATCCAGACAATCCAACAAGAGGATGAGTGAGAACCTAATTGTGAACCATATGTAATGTGAATCGGAGCAGTGAGCAAACTAATGTTTGAATGAAATAACTGAGATACTATTTGTTATGCCTGCTTTAAAGGGGCTCGTTTCTCAATAATTTCTACAGCATGTTGAGCTATTTAGGAGAAATGTAGCCGTCATTCTGCTTTATGTTTCACTGGTCACTTGCTCCCCTCCCTGTTGTGCGAGTGTGCAAGTGTGGAAAACAAAGACTCAGATATTTTCCAGCCCTCTCGAATAATATCCTACTGCTGACTCACTGGTCAACTATTCAAAAAAAGAGCTTTACCTCAGCATGACGTCTTGCCCAGGTTCAAAGCTCACTGCGTGCCAATGTTCCCTGCGTATTTATACACATACCGTCACCTATAGCTGGAAGTACAGTCCTGTGCTCTCCACATGTTGACTTTCTTTGTTTGGTTTTTTACCCATCTCACTCCAGCTCTCTCTCTCAGCCTCATTCCTAATCTCACACCAAAAACGCAAGCTGTTTATTTGCATACGGCTGAAGCCATTCCATTAAGTAGCCCCACCAGGTGCTTTATCCCTAAAAGGGATTTGTTTTCTAAAATAAACAGGGAAAGCAAAAGGACCGCTAAAGTGATATTTACCATGACATGAAGTGATTGCAACAAAGTCACAACTATCCAAATAAGAATGATTGCACTTTTTTTGAATTCCCTTCTCTAGTCAGACTGGAAACTATAAACAAGTGTCCTTTCTAATGTGTCATAATATATTAATGTATACTATTGTTTTGGGGAGCAGAGGCATATTGTACATATAAATAAAGTTATATTAGATATCCCAGCAGTTATAGTACAGTATATTGTTTGGCAGTAAAGGCAGTCTGGGGTACCACAAAAAAGAAACCTGTATAGTCATTTTGCTCAGAAGACAACAAATCAATCCAAGTTATTAGTTCTATTTCATCTTTTCTGAAGCACAGACACAAGGCCAGAGCTAAAGAAAACAGAGCTTTGACACTTTTTTTCTCACTTCTGTGATTTTCTTTTCATCTCACCGTAAGACAACTCATCTGCGGATGGAATTTGCTTACTTCTTCCGTCTCAAGTCAATCTCGCACAAAGACCGTGTCATGTTAGCTGTCTGCACCTGGTAGCAGGAAGACATTATCAAAGCTCCTCACTCTCCCAGCAGACCAGAGTTTATACGTCCCTCAATATGTTTCAGACCAAAAGAAGACACGTCTGTTTGATGCTGATAGAAAAATAGATTGAAACTTTCCCAACGCGTTTTCCCCCCAAAGAGATATTTTAAGTAGCTTCGAGATAACACATCTGCGATAACATTATCGGTGCGATTCCATTCTACCTCACAGCAGAAGATAATTCACATGAAAGTTGTAGAGGGGATGCAAGAGAGAATAAGAATGTTGCTCTATTGTGTGACATATTGTATTCAACATAAGGCATGCATTTAACTGCGCAAACCCGTTTAATACAGGCGGGCGATCTGCCAGCGTGTGTTCTGATAGCAGCTGATGTGAGCGGAGCATCAGATAGGGAAAGCAGACGGCGACCAGGTGAGGGTGTTTAGAAGGCTTTGACACATCCTGTGATCTCAATCAACAGGAAAAGGCAGAAGCACGCCGCCGCTTTATGGGCTCTGCCTCGGCCTCCATTGTGACGTCTTTGTAGGGACGATAATTTTTCATTTTCACGCTGCCTTGCATCTATTCTGCCTGTCACTGTCTTTAACTACAGCAGCCAAGCTCAGAGAGTAGATTACGGTACTTACAGTGCATGAAAAACACAGCAACAAAACTGCCAGTGACAGGAGCGTTTAACTTTCTTGCTGGAAATCTCCCCCATGTGGCACTTTTGCTACAGCGAGTTGTTTATTATGTTCCGAGCTAGGCATAAGCGATTAAAGGAGCTCTTAAGAATCAAAGTGTTATAAATGCATGGAAACACAGCCAGCTGTAAATGCCACAGAATTAGAAGCTTACTAAGCCTAATACTAATACATGGCAATTTTCAGCTTGATGCTGATATAAAGAAATTACTTTTTTAAAGTAAGCAATAAATGCAGTCAAGGGAGCGATTACGGAGGCCCTATTTTCATCCCGGCATAAATCTGCACACGACCTTTCTGTGGGTCCAACTCATGAATACACTTGTTTATTCTTAACACTTCCATAAAAAAGTGGATTAAATAAAGCAGCCTCAACAGCTAAAACTAAAGCAATATAAACCAAAGCATTTACAAGCAAAGGATGAATTACAAGAAATGAAGTGCTCTTCTCTCCCTTACATGGATTCATGAAATTCAAATGAAGTCCGACATGAGACGATAACATTTTCAAGCCCTTAAAAACAGAGAAACATGTTTTTAGTCATCTGAGGATTCTTCTAAGCAGACGCACTTTTCCGGGAAGTCGGATGTCATCAGGTCTGAATAATTTGGCCAGAGAAAGCCGGCCTAAACCCAGCACACATCAGAGGCACAGATACGTCCATATGATGAGACGCGTTCTATCCTCTTACATTTCAATTATCGATGAATATCCTAAAAAGCATGCTTGGTTCAAAATGTAGACAAAAAGGAGCGCCATGCCTTCACACACACAAACACATACACTGCATTAGAGTCTATTGCGCTGTAAAAGAGCTTTAAACACCAAGACATAGTAATCCCATAAGCTGCTACAGGGATTTCTGCATTAGCGATGCAATCAAAATCACATTGGAAAGTTGTGTCAATCAGTAGGCTGATTTTGCCACATTAACGTTAATTACACAATCATTTCGGAGGATTTCAGGGCTGATCTTACATCTGGAGCAGGCAGCTGAGGGGCCTGCTCGAGTGGACCTGCAGGATAATGCGGAGAATGCACTCCAGATAAACAGCAGCAACAGGAATCCTCCACTTCAATTTGCTCCAAGTCTGTTTTCCAAATGTGTGGGTAATTGTCTGAATCAAATACAAGAGGGAGTGTAGGCTGTTTAACATATTGCGGCGACGAGGGCCTCCTCGTAGAATGAAGAGAAAACTAGTCCTATTTGCTAAATGTAACGATGACAGTTACTGCTGCTTTTGCCAAACTCTACAGGGTCGCTGCAGCAGTTAATATTTAAGATGAGAAAAATGTATCAGTGATGGCTTTTTGTCAAAAAAGTGGCCTGGAAGTGCCATTAACTCTCCTATCTAGGATGTAATTGAAATGATTAACCTACATTTGCATTACACTGTTGCTCAATGCTAAGCGTTTTGTCATTGGGAATCCACTCTGGGTTAAATGGAAAGTTGCAGGTTTCACCTTTTGTAATGCTGTTTAAAGATATATATCATAGGAGGAACACAGAGAATAAGCTGCATCCTTCCTAATTGTTTGGATATCCCTCCATGGGCACGGCATGTTAATGTGTATTGTATTAGTCATTTAATTAAGTCAATCACTAGTTGAACTAGTTGCATCTCACATACTTTGTTGCTTAGAACAGCCTTGTTACTGTTATAGCCTCAAACAAAACGTTCAGTCACAATACGTGTCCTGCCTCTCCACCTACAAGTCACAACGCGTTGACGGAGGGGGAGAGTGACGAGAGACAGAGAAGACACGATAAAGACGGACAAAAAATAGAACGAGAGAAAGAGATGATGGTGAGGATGAAGCTGTATGAGACAGAAAACAGACACACCCCTGAGCTTCTGACACACACACACACACACACACACACACACACACACACACACACACACACACACACACACACACACACACACACACGCACACACACACACACACACACACAGCTAAAGGTTCACATCCTGCAGGGCCCAAAACCTTCTCAGAAAGGGTGCGAGAAGCAAACACAAGATTTGAATGAGCACCCCCCTTGTTTGGTAAACATGGCATTACCGCATTTCAGCTTTTCAGACAAATGTCAACATGTACAAACAGAGATATCTCCGCATTGAGCAAGCTTGTTTCCTACAAGATCTTCCACAGTGCACATAATATAAAACTAGTTAGCACACAAACACCGTCTTACTAACCCCATGTTGACCTTTAGGGGGAACTGTCCCTTTATTACTCACCATGCCAGTCTCACATCCGCAGCTTCTCAAACCACCGACAGAGTGCACCTGTCGAACCAACCCTCTTACCCCGCACATACACACTGCAAAATACAGTACACAAACAAGACAACCCTGTTGCATTCAGTTAATTATTAAGCCAATTCAATACAGCATTCACACACATGCAGGGGACTAGAGTCTGGTGAATGATGGGTGTGTTTACCTTCTACAAGGACTTGCTTATTTAAAGCAATATTCAGTTCCAGCAGTGGTAAAACAGCCTCCTCGCCCTGCGGACACAAAGTCACAAAAATATATTTTTTATAATAATGAAATAATTACCTCGGCACGCCTGAATGCTCGTCAACAGCACCCACAAGCAAGTACATGTGTGTGAACAAAATGCTGCTAATAACAAGTTGCCCACCAGTTGCTGTTGATTAGAAGTGATAACAAAGTCTCGTACAAAGTCTCGTACGTGTTCTGCAAAACCATCAGAAAGAGATCAATTCTCTACATTCCTGTGCTGTTTTACTTCCCTGTGTTTGGATGCAGCGGCACAAGCCACCATTTCAGCTCCGAGCAGAGCATAAGGCTCCTTAAGTTTACTGTCCAGTAGCCTACTATTGTCACTGTCACACACATCCTGGCATTTCCATGTCTGTTAACTACAACTACACCCACTGATGATAACAAATGAACAATGGGGCTGTCTGATGAGGGTGAATGGTTTATTTGCAAGACAAAAATTTTCATAATGCTGACAGTAGAGGCCCTTCTTGCCCCCCTTCTGGTGGTGAGCAAAGTGTACCTGTACCTGCTCTGCTCTGACTCAACTCCCCCTGGGCGGCCCTGATCTGCATGCACACAGCTTTCCTAACTGAGCACTCAACCAAGGCAAGGAAAGAAGAAGAAGAAGAAGAAGAAGAAGAAGAAGAAGAAGAAGAAGAAGAAGAAGAAGAAGAAGAAGAAGAAGAAGAAGAAGAAAGAAACAAAATCTTATTTTTATGGTAAACTGAGGAGTGACTGTGGGGCAATATCTCAGGTGCATTTGAATAAAAGCATTAAAGCAAATCCAAATGTGAAAAAAAGAAAAAAAGAAAAAGAAGCTCCCTCCCAACTCCCTCTGTTCTTTTTTGCCGTTTACATTTGGCAGTCAAAACTGTGGCCAGGCGTTTGTGCAAGTGTTTATCTAAAGCAGACTGAACAAAGATAAAAAAACACACCAGTCCAACTTGCCCAGTTTCAGCATTAATTATGTGTTAAATGCCCTTGTTGAAAACGCGAGTCAACATGCAGCTCACTCTGAACTCTACTGAGGGTTGAACAATCATCGAAAATGGACCATTCCCACACAACTACCCTATTATTGTGATTCATTACACTTCAATTAACATACCATCAATGGAATCGTAAATCAATGGCGAGTGGTGACAAATGACAGATATTTTCAGTTTCAAACTCCTAAACATCATTAATTCCCATCACCTGAAAGAGCCCTGGGAGCTAAATGAGTTTACCCAACGCATAGCATCCATTTAGATAAATGTTCCATCATTTTAATGATGGAACATTTGTATTGGAGCGAAAAGGCAACAACGGGATCCTGAGAGCAGCTGTACGCCTTTTCTCCTTGTAACATAATGCCCGTCTTGTAATGCCTAAACAGATAATTGTCTCCATTTCAAACAGCACAAAGCTGTAATATTGCCATTTAGAACAGTGGGGGTGCGGAGAACGTAGGGTGAGGATAAACAAGCACATGCTGCTTCGCCCGGTTAGGAAAACCAAGCCCATCACACACTCCCACATTGAGATTTTAGGGAATAGAACAACTCGTGGTTGAGATAATTACCCACCTAGGTGGGTTATGTGCATGCTCAGTGAGAGGCACAAGCTGAGAATATGAATCAAAATGCAACAATTTTAAAAGACAAAGGGAACTAAGGAGCATTTTGCAAGGTTTGCTTGTAAAGTCTTGAGAGGATGCTGTAAGAGTTTTGTGTTAGACAGAGTGGAAAATAGGACAAAAGAAAAATCTCACAAGACTCTTGTGTGCAATAGTTAGCATAAGCGTTAGCCTGATACCTTTAGATAGGTACCCTCACGCACCTGTCAGATGGACTCACACACCGCTTCATCCATTCCCAATGTATGATACAAATGTATAACCCCACTCATTATATAAAAGTACTAACTACTTTAACCGTTTATCAATTAACATTACATTTTATTACAGGTCTTTAAGCAGACGCTCTTATCCAGAGCGCCTTAGTGGACAGTCTCCCTGGACCTTGCTCAGGGGCACAATAGTGGCAGCGCTGGTATTGAACTCACAACCATCTGGTGTATTTGGAAGCCATATCACTAGACCACTAGGCCATCACCACTACTTCAGACCAACTATTGTAACTGTTTAATCATTACTTTTAGTAAACTACTTCAACCATAATTGCTAAACTAGTTTTCCCGCACTTATGTAACTGCAACATGTAGTTTCCAGGTGTTGCAGCTGATTTAATGTTAATATGTGGATATATTATTTTAATTAAATCACAATTTCATTTTTTTTTACAAGTAGTAAAATTAGTAACTCTAAAATCTTTCCACGTATCCCCCGGCAACTGCAGAAGTACCTCTGGTTGGGAATCAGTGCTTTAGAGGATCAGATGATCCAAATAAATGTTTCCATTCTCTATGCAAATACCACAGGCTTGGTTGTAATTGTGGGGGGGGAGGAAAACATGCAAACACCCTATTTTCAGAGGAAATGGACAATCAGAAGGGGTTTTTGCTATGGTAATGAACCGCTGCCGTTACATCGGAGCACGAACAAAGACTCATTTTATTCTGTCCACAAACCTGTGAAGTGGACTTCCCTATTAGTGAGCAGGTCACGGCTTCACAATATGCACTCTAGTCCTAGGTATGTTATCAGTGCCTTTGGCTTTGTTGCAAGATTGCATGTTCAAAATATGAATTAATACCCCTCCACTGAAACGCACCCAATCCCAACAAAAGGCCCGCATTCACGTTGGACAGCTCTTCAGCAACTCTAATGGACAGGCTCTACTCTCTCTTCACACTGTGCAGACAAAAAGATGAGGGCCCATGAATATTTACCACTAAGTAAAGTTATTCCATTAATTACTCTAAGCACGCTTAATACTGTATCTGTGGCTACTTCTGTGGCGGCTCGTTAATGAACCTTCACACATCATTACCATATTAATTAATGCTCAACTCAATGGTTGTCAATAGGAGGCTGCCAGAGTTGTCTCTCGGTTCTTTTCAGCCCCATACGGGATGTTTCGATCACTTAGTATCAGCACCTGAATACATCGACAGCATCTACTTATCATGCCAGGGCCCAATGCTGTGCTTGAATGAAACAAAAAAATGTAGAGACACTGGTTAACACTCCTCGAGGCTGGAGGATCCTTCTTAAGAGCATTGTGTAACTAAGAAGAGGGCGTAGGAGAGTTTTAGCAGAGTCAAGTCAGCGATATCTACTGTATATACAGGGCCATTGGTGTTTGTTTTTAGGGTGTGTGCAGGAGACTTTCCAATTCACTGTCTGTGCTCTGAAACACAGGAAAATCAGAAGCATGAGTCACTTCTCAACAAATGCAGCTGCTTACTGTATGATCTGATCTGCTAAAAAAGGGCTGACTGCACACTATTTTCTCCCTCTTTTCTTTTGGGCTTTTAATAAGAAGGACAGATTAAATGAAAAACATGGCTACGTCTCGTAAAGACGAAAAAAAAAAGTCAGCATTTGAAAAAGAGAAAAAAACAAGCATAGTTTATTTTTTGTCTTTTTGATGTGATTGGCAGGATCCTGGCATTATATTGTAACACCCACAGAGACTGTAAACAACAGCACTTTCTGACACGCAAACAGACACAAAACACACCAATTAAACCCTACTTCAATTCAGCCAGCCCTTATTCTGCTTGCTTTTTCTCACATTCTTTTTTTTTTCTAAGCTTAAAAGGCAACAGTGCAGTCTGGTGAATGTCAGGCCTGTCTGATCCCCCCGATTCTTTGGACCTGCCCTCACGTTTTGCTGAGCTAAGAACAAAGTACACAGAGTGCAAACAGAGAGCTTTGCTGCCTTAATACCAAGGAAGTGGAATTTCACTCCTAACCCAAAACAAACAAGGCCACACATTTCTTTACACTATTTAAATGAGCTCATTGAATACAAAAAGCCCCATCAAGTGGATATCCAGTGCACACTACTCTGTGCCTTCGGGAATTCTAATCTATTGATACATCAGAAAATACATCAGAAAAATGCACTTTGTGAAGAATTGTGTGTGCTGAGAAGTCACAGCTGGAGCAGCTCAGGATCCACACTGATGAAAACAGTCTCACTTTAGTTTGCAAGTGAAATCAGCACAGTGAAAAAGTTCAACCCTGATCACGCACGTACAGTGCTGCTCACAAAGGGCCAACACACAGTGAACATTATGCAATCCTATTTTTATAACCAACCCCTCTCCACACTGTCAAGTAGGAGGACTGTCAATTCCAGCCAGCCATATCAGGTTCCCATTCTCGCCCAGGTCTCAGCTCCTCTCCGACCACGGATCCCGTGCGCTATTAATATCAATAAGCTGCAGATTCCATTTCCCCAGACAAAGACAAAGGGAGAACAAGAGGCGATGAGTGAAGGGAGGAACTAATACCCTCACGCATCACCGTGGGGTTACCACTTACTATCACCTCCAACCCTGCTGCACTGAGAAAAGGGAACATTTGGCCAACACTGTTTCACACATATGCACCCTAACACATACACACACACACACACACACACACACACACACACTTACATTACTGCATACTCACTCAAGGCAGGGCAATGCAAATATAGGCCAACTGCTTGATGACATTTTACAATCATTTGTGATTTTTTTACTAAACACAACACATTCCTCCATTAATAAGGTTAAACTATTTATTAAAAAAAATGTTTTGCTATTATGTCCCATGTTCTTGTAGTCAATTGAAGCAATACATTCCTCAGTGTGCAATATTGACAGAGAAAGCTGAGTTCTCTTTGCTGGCCGTGCCTACATGTACCAGGATGCATTGTGTGTGAGCTTCTGACACCCAGGGTCTCCTGCCGGCCATATCCTCTTGCACGGCTAACACAGCTGCAGCCTCAGCCTCTCTGCGCTGCATTTCTTTGGCCGTATACTCTGACTTGAATAAATACAGCTGAGTATCTGACTCAGTCAAAATGTTGTACAATGTATCCTCGCCCATAATATCCTCTGCACTCAGTTTTGGGATGTCCTTTTCGCTTTTGGAAAAGTAGCTAGTTTGGAATCCAAAGGAAGAAAGAACAAGGAAGTTCTGTTTTTGAGCGACATCTACCCAGAGAAAGCTAAAAAAGGTTGTAGGTCTTCCTTGCATCCAACTACGCCATTGGCATGCCAAATGACGGCGTAGGATGCAGGAAGTACAATAGATTTTGCAGCTGCAAACTTCGCTCTTTGGGTAAATATGACATGTACTGAGGAGTTTAATGCTCCAATTGACTATATTTACTGGTAGGAGTTACTGGTAACATCACATATAAATGTATTTTATCATTCAGGCACTTTGAATGAACAAGATGTATTGATAATTCCTGTGCTAAATGCATTTAGATTTGAAATTCCAACCCCAGACACAACCTAGGCTGCAACTAACAATTTCATTATCAATAAATCTGCCATTTATTTTCTTGATTTTCTGTGCATAAAATGTCAAACAATAGTGAAAGGTTTCCATCTGAATACTCAAAAACCCAAGAAATTCAGCAAACAGTAAAACCTGTTGCTTTCTACACCCTATACACCAACTCTGTCAATCACTTACAGAACAAACCTACAGACACACTGGACATGCACACGCATACATCCACCAGCGTCCCATAAAAGGAGAGAGGAGGAGGAGGAGGAGGAGAAAAAAAACCCAAGAGAAAGCAGGGAACGATAATGAAATCTTTACAGACTTACCCGCTACCAGTTAAACAGACTTTCATCATGTTCATGAAACTGTATATTGATGCAGATTCCCTCCAAGCTCTGAGTGTTTTTATATCCACTTCTGAAGAAGAGGAGAAAGCTGGCACTGAGAGTAGCAGGTATGGAGTAGTTGAAGTAGTGTGTGTGCGTGAGAGAGAGAGAGAGAGAGAGAGAGAGAGAGAGAGAGAGAGAGAGAGAGAGAGAGAGAGAGAGAGCCCAGGCCGCAGTGTTAAGAGGGACTGGAGGTATGTGGTCGAAACACAACAAAAGCTGTTGCCTTGCTTGAGATTAAATATGCAGGAAGAGGCCCCTTTGCATAAACACAAACACTCAGCAAATGAAGAACTGGCACAGAGCAGATGCCTGCTGAGAGCCCTACCTGTCCTGGCCTCTTTTAATTAGACAAGAGCAGGCAGAACAAATGAACATCAACACGGTCGCACGAGGCAGAACAAAAGGAAGCAGGAAAAACAAGAAAATGCTTCCTCAATCCTCAAAAATGTCCTTAATGAGAAGAACAGACGTTTATAGAGAAGAAGTAAAAAAAAGTCACAAAGAAGATATTAGATTCTTTTTTCGGGAATGTCTTGTTTGCCCCTTGTCAGATACAGTATTCTACATTTTAACAAACTTTGCTAATTAGCCCACTTTGCCAATATTACTTTGTCAGATTGGTGATAAAACTCAATGAAATCTAATTGTCTAATAAAAATACACAAGAATGTGACCAGAGCATAAAGACTTCAACACGAAACTGCTTAATTACAACTTAAAACACTAATTAAAATTTAAAATATCAAATTTAATTAATTGAAGTAGGTCATTTTTTTGGTGAGGGTTTTTATTAAAGTATATCCTGGATTGCACCTAATGCACCTTGTGATCCTTTAATTCATCTTTACTTGTGCTTCTCCTCTGCACACCTTGTAGTGGAAATGGGGAAAACAAATAAAAGCAGAATTTTACTCAAAATTGATTTAAACCAAGTCCATGTCTTCCTTTCTAAAGTGTCTCAATTACGTCCCCACTTTCCTCCCTCTCTCTTATTCTCTTCATCTATCTCTTCCTCTGTTTTTTTCTCATTTATGACAGGAATGCAGAAGTGTGTGGTGTTGGGAGAAACTCCTGGGAGAAAACTGCCCGGCCGTCAGAGTTTTATTTTTTGTTGTTTTTTTCAAAGAGGAGAATGGGAGCGGAGCCCCTTCACAAAATCTGGAGAGTGGCGTGAGATACTGAGTGACACATACTGATGTGGCCAGTCAAAAATGTCATTTCCATGTGAAACCCTCAGAAATGCATGAGGGGGAAGGGAGAGGGGGCGAGGGGACGCTAGGTGAAGGGAGGCCGTGAAGGGAGAAATTGAGGGGTGAAAGGGAGTCAGAGAGAGAGAAAGGAGAGCAGAAATGAGACCTCTGGAAAATAAACAGGGTGTAGGGTTTCAAAGGCAAGGGGGACACAGGCATTCCATTGTTCAAGCCAATTATCAGTGGAAAATAATAACAACAGATGGATCCAGAGCGGCCAACTTGTGCCGGAGCACCCTGGCGCTGGGGAACAGATGATGAAATGTGAGAGTGCTGTTGGAGGGGTGGGGGGGGACCGCTGCCCCACAGTCACACACATAACTCCACACACCAGATGTGAACTTCCACAAGGACAGTTTAATAAGTGCTCTCCGGCCACCACTTGAGCCGCGCAGCTTGGGCTTACCAGACAATGGCTTGGTCAACACCTTTGTGTGTTCCAAAGGGCCGTCTGAAGTCGGATGATACCATAGACTGTATATAAGGAGTGGACGTAGTCACCGTGACGTCACCCATTGGTTTGTGGACGGCGGTTTTGAAGCCTCGAGTTTGGCATTTTGGTCGCCATCAGTTTTTTGGGGAACCAGCAGTGACACAAGAGGGTGGAGCAAAGTACAACCAAACCCTGAACAAGACATTTTTAGGAGACCAAAATATTACAATTAGCTTTCATGAACTGAAAACACACTGTGAAAGGGTTAACGCTCCAAGACGAAAACACGGACAAAACCGTGGTAGCGACATTTTAATCGTAAGGTAGCCCCGCCCTAAACTAGCATTGATTTTACCCTAAATGGGACAATAATTTACAAAATAAACTCCATGCTGTATTGTAGATGTCTTAAAACTAGCGATTGAGACCATAAACTCATAAGGAAAAAGTTTACTGAGGTGAGAGGTCAAGTGAGAAGTAGGGTCGACCCCCCCCCCCCCCTGTTGGCTGTTAGAGAGAATGCAGGTTTAAGGCTCCTCCACATTGACTTAACTTTTCAGACCGGAGGTTGACGCTTGGATGTTATGGCCTGTGTTGCTGTGTGATAAATTAAATGATGTGCATTCCTTGTATGTCCAACAAAGCAGGGTCATCGAAAGGCTAACACATGCTTGTTGCTGTAAGTGGAGTAACAACACAACAACGTGAAGCAGGAAGAATAAAGGTATATATTTGTTCTTATATTTTGCCCCAGTATTTTCTTTTATTCTAATCAGCACATTTCCCAGATGACCTGTTGTGATGTTTTCATTTGAAGTTTTCCAGCCTGCCTAACGTTCACAGACAGGCAGATGCAACAGTGCGGCAGAGACAGACCTCATTGACTCTGGCTTCATTCACAGATCCCTCATATCAGCCACAGATTGACAGGCAGGCAGCGGAGAGGGGGGGCTGCAACCTTAAAACAAAACCAATTCTCTGTGTGACTTGTCAAGGGTGGGAGATGTGTGAAGATAGCAGTACAAAAGATCTGCCCTTCCTTTTACACAAGAAAAGAGAAGTTTTCGTTTCATTAACTCCAGACTAAAGCGTAATTATCTCCCTATAGACCTTAATCACCAACAGAAGGATAATAGAACAAAAAGCAGCTCTTCTTCAGTCATTAAACTTCTTTTTTATGTTGTTGTTCTTTTTTTCTTTCCTCTGCACTTTAGGAGAGTCCATCAGATGATGCAAAAGAATCACGGGGGCACAAGGGAAGTTTCACTTTCAAATATTGTCTTTTAAAACACAGATGTTGGCCATAAAATAGACTCCTCTGCTTAAGTCTTTGCCCTTTTTCTATCTGCCTGTTTGACCTGACTGATGACCACTGAGAGGAGAGAGCAACACGACCGGCGGAGATACAGATGACTGAAGTGTTAAATGACTATGATTGAAAATGCTTGAAATAAAATCCAGTTGAACATCAAAACACCACTTTGGAATTGTATATAATCTAAATGACTAACAATCTCTTGAAGGTGCTCGTGATACTGTACCCCAAATGATAAATCCTGGGAGAATTGCACATAAGGATTTCTACCGGAGGAAGAAAAAAAAAGAATGGAAAACTTTGCCTAGATTTAATTAGCTTATGAGAAATAATTGCCATTAGCAAATCTCGTCAAATGGGGTTGAGGCGTTTTGCTGGGGGGAGAAAAAAAAGTCATATTTTTGGTCGATGAGGAGACAAAGGGCTTTCAAACAGGAACTGGCGAGCCATCAGCCGTTTTAGTGCACTGAGACTGAGGTCGAGTTAATTAGACTATTGTCATTTTAATCAGGACAGCTCGGCGGCCGTCACTTCCTGAAAGAGCCAGTGGACTTTAAACGGCTGAGGGATTCTTGTGTGTGTGTGAAAGTATGTCCGTGTATACTGTATGTGTGTGTGTGTGTGTGTGTGTGTGTGTGTGTGTGTGTGTGTGTGTGTGTGTGTTGGGCCCGAGGTGTCACCCAGCTATGGGTTATGGAGTATGGTCTGGTTCTCTCACATGCTTAGAACATTAATGAGCTGGAGACACACCAAGGAAACAAAGAAGCCCGGAGGATCACCAGGGGAAACTACTTGCCTCTGCTCTACTCATGTCTCTGTTCATTTGAAAATAATTTAAATATCAAATATTTGAAATAATTTGCTTCTCCCTGGCTATCAGATTTTGAATAGAGAGCCTTTCATGTCTTCGTTATTATGTTCTTCACTGGCATTAGCATTTAAACATTATCAATGTAGCCATATTTTCTAGGTGCTCGCCATTATTTTACAATAATGGTTTATTTTTTGTCTGATCTCCATATTTTATGAATACAATCGGGAGATCGTAATAACAAACCAAAGGATAGCAAATGATATATTTAAAATCTTTGCTGAATATCGTTAATCTAAAGAGAGTTTTAATCAAAACTGACAAAGGACTGGTTTCATTCCAGGCTCGCTCAATTTACTTTGTGCCACCTTTTGTGGAGGAAAATTAAGGTAAAGCCAACAGCAGTCTCATTTGAGTTTAGCACAAGCCCTCAGAGTGAGAGGAGGGAGGAGGAGCTGAATACTAGAGCACTCAGTGGACCTCTGCCAATCACCAGCAGCCAGCCCAATATTAACAGCAAAACATCTTTGTAACTTCTCCCCTGGCCATAGTGCAGGTCATCAGTGGACAAGGTGACGAAGGTAACCTGCAGACAAATGCTGGTGAACTTCCCCCCCGTGACACCGTGTCAGCCCCGGGGCAGGACTGGCCAATGACATTAGCCGAGCGTCTGAGTACAAAGTCGACTAGTGCAATATTTCATATTCTCGCACCTCGAGGGAAACTGCATTAAAAGAGATTTGAAGCAGCTCGAGCACATTTGACTCCATGCCACTTTTCACTGCGTCTGTTTATGATTATATTAATAGTTCCGTAAGTTCATCGTTTTTAACATTAGCCATTAATATTTCACAGGGAGTTAATATTAATCTGATCAGAAATTATCTTCCTTCAATAATTCAATATACGCATTAATAATTCAATAAAAAGAATGTTCAGCATATTTGAGGGGAAAAACTGGAGACATGTGAGAAAATGAAGCCGATGAAGTCACATTACAGCACTGAGTTCGCTAAATATAATAACAGCTACAGCGCTATGAGCAACTTCAACTGGAATGCAGCTTGGTTGGAAAGGTTGCCTGTACGTGTTAGAAAGGAAAGCTAACAAGCACAGGCAACCTTCTTGTTTCACCTTAAACTGGTTTGTAATGCAAGTCTTAAAAGCCCTGACTAACCAGGGTCCACCAGGTTGCTGTATCTACTTGTGTATACTCAGAGATAAGACAGACATGCAGACTGAGAAGCCTCCGCGCCATTAAAAGCCCCAAACTACCCAAGTTCCTCCATGAGAGATTTACAGGGATTACATGGTGAAATAAAGGCCTAATCTTTATTTGACAGGGAAGCCAATCTCTGGCTCACTGGTCAACCCCATGCAGAAGGCTCCTCTCGCTCACAACTCACTTTTACTGCTACACATCTCAGGCTTATTTAAAACCACATCTAGGAAGCATACAGTGTCTTGTATGAGCTCTCAATCCATTTACATACCAAAAAAAGTGTCGTTTTTCAAGATAGAAGTGTGCAAATGCTGGAGAGACTTATTCCATAAATGATGTCCTATATTGGGTCACAGCATTACCTGCATGTGAGTCCATCTCGATGGCTATTTCCTTTTCTAATTTTCCCTTTTTTTTGGTAAACTATGCCTGATTGAAAATCTAACCAATTTCCATCCGCAGTTTAATGACAGATGGAAAAAGATATTTCATGCAGATGTATAGTCGAGACTGATAAACTATTAATCACACTGCTGGACAATGACACCAGCTAAATTTAAACACAAGTGAAAAGGCGTCAAGTAACATCCTCCCTTATTCCTTAAATTATTCATTGCTGGGGACCGTTATTGCACAGCATATAGAATTTAAAAAACTGCAGATTCCATGACTTAATCAGTTGATGGTGGCCACAGATGTCTCAGTTTTGCACTGGTGGTCCTTTACTCAACTCTGTCACATAGTGTCCATCTTCCTCTCACCGTCCCTCTGTCTGCTCTCAGAATCACTGTCAAGCTGAGGAAGAAGAGTGAGGAGAGGAAGAGGGTGTATGGCACCTCTCATCTTACATGGGTTGCAGTAGTGCGCCTAGCTTTTTGCACCAGCACATCATTTAGGTGAAGGCGAAAAAAAATATTCTTGTTTTTTTAATGAATTCATTAAATTATCAATACGATAACAAGAAGTAAGGAGGCTTTAAAACAATATAGTACATATTGACATGTTTAGAGAAACTCACAAAAGCGTTTCTTATAAATAAAGTTAATGTTGCCTATTCATAGATGCATCTCCCAGAGGAAGTTTATTCAGAAGGCTGCTGTTTAAGCATGGAGCTGATTAGACGTGCCCCCAGTGACTGAATGTAATTCCAATAAGTAAGCAGTATCATGTTATTAGCAGATCTTGACCCGACCAATATGGCGGACATGCAGACGCACGTAAAATCACAAATGCGGTATCTACATTTCTATATCTACGGTGGGTAATGGGGGCCGCAGAATTGTGTTTATAGTTCTATTTATTTTGAATTAGCAGTACGTTTTAAGATTGTGATGTCGCTCCAGGAGAAGTACAGGGCGCAGGTTCACACAAACACACATGCCTTGTATTTAGCAAATAAAAGAGACCTGCTAAAAGTCAAGCACACCAGTGCGGCCAATGAAAATGTTTAGTTACACTTGACAGATTTTTGATCGCATGCAAGGATCAGACCTGGTTATTTAGTTTTGTGTTTGTTTCTGAAAGTACAGTACAACATATATCTATTGCTAATGAGTTTAGTGGTTTTGCATCGCATCACTTTTCTGGCGGTGGAACTATTTCCTTTGTCTGTTTGGCTTTGTTGGCTATTTTTGACATTGCATAATTCCTGGAGAAGCTCTTCCATAGAAAGACCTACCAGACACCAGGAACCAGCTGCATAAGGTTTTCTGATGGCTATTTCCCTTATGAGTTTGTTTCTCCAAAGCATAAGGATCCAATTTAAATACGTAGCATATAGGCTGTTTGCAAATATTGAGCCTTTTGTTTGGGAGAAAATGTTTTATGTATTTATGCTGGAGCATCTTGTTTCTACAGGAGAAGTCTGCTCATTTAGTTTACCTGCTGCTTCATTGTATCTGATCTCACCGCTCAGTGTGCTGCAGGTCAACTTTGCTAAGTGTGTTGACTAGTTTATCCTTTTAAAGCTCTGTTCTACCAAATCACCAGCAGGTGCAATACCTTTTCAAAAGTGTAACTACAGTATGTGTGAAAACACCCATTAACATCTGAATCTCTTTCCTTAAGTCAAAGAAAATTGGGGATGGAAATGATTGTGTTGTCAATGTCAAAAACTCTGCTAGTTTAAACTAATATGAGTGCTTTGGGTGTACTTTGCTTAAAAAAGAAATGTGTCTACAAATTAGTGTATATTCAGCTGTGTGTGCCAAAAGCAAAAGCTCCATCAGGCGGCCCATTATCTCTGTAAGTCGGCTGCCTAAGTTTTATTATCTTTTGTTTGTCCCTGTAACTGCAATAAAATAAAGATATACAAAATAATGTTAAACGTTAATGTATCCCACTCCCGCTCTCTGTCCTTTTTGATTACTAGACAGGTAGTTGGTTATATTAAAGTATAATAAACATCTGATTGAGATAATACTGATGGGGTATGTAGAATAATGACAAAGTAACGTGGTGGGTTTGTTTTTAAAGAGCGACCATAAAAAGTTGGTACAGCTATCAGATGTTATTTTCCGATGAGTGGCAGACAAAGGCTTTGTTTGTGTGCTCCATATCCTCCCCTCAGTGTTCAGTGCGCCCTCTCTCCCTCTCTCTTCCTCTTACCATCCCCAGCCCACAGCAGCAAACAGAGTTGTACGCAAATACTAAAAGCCGTAATGCATTATATTGTTTGGTGTTAACATTTGAATATTTAAATGGTGTGTTTTAGATCTAGATATTCCCATTTCAATTTCCATATACTGCACGTGCAGACAGTTAAGTTTGCCCATGTGCACATTTGCATCTTTTTCTACACAATATTGGTTTGAGAAACCATCATTGCTCATGATTATGTTTTTGCTTCATACACACTTGTTAACAATGCAAGTTACCTATGTTTAATAAACGACTGTGCGTGGCCTGTGTCAGAGCCACCGAGCTGAGTATGTGAATCACCCACGTACATGTCACTTAACCAAATTGGCAAAGCTGATAAGCCATATTTACATAGCAGTGTTGCTGAGCGTGATTACTATCGGCAAAACTTCCCCCCACGCTTTAATGGAAAGTTGAGCTATAACTTGGTGTGGGTCACAGCTGCCCTCTGGAAAATAGCTCAATTACTGCCGTGGATATAAACATTCGTGTGGCTGTGCCGGAGTGGTAAACAGATGTGGGGTGACAGTCTGTAGTATGTGATCAGTCAAGCAGCTGTTGCTGCACCTTCATTCATTCACTTGTTCTGATGATGGATTCCAATTTCTCCCCCCACGGCTCAACATGCGTCCACACTATTTGCTTACGGGGCAGTGGCAATAGGCAGATTAAGCTGCTGAGAATATCATCAACATGTTCCCTGTGTAACGCTAAAGCCTGCTGCACTTTTACTGCCCCTGTCAAACACAACAATCAGTTTGCATGAAGTGGACATTATGGACGGACTGACTTTAGTCGCTCTGTGCGCACGAGTCTGATGCTGAAAACAACAGTGTTAGAAACTTTGGTAACACTTTCTTTGACACCCATGTTCATAATGCATTCTAATCTTCTTATAGCACTGTGTAATTATAGTTAGAAGAACTCGTATATATTCATAATCATTTATGACAACAATCATAACACATTATAAAGCTTTTCATAATGACATCAAAATACTTCATAATTGTTGCTTTGGATTTTATCCTTTGTGATTCCTTTAGCTTCAGGCAAACAGATTGATTTACAAATGAAGGCCTTAATGAATTCAATGCCTTTTAAGACTTATAACCAGCTTATGATGCATTATATCTACCTATGCATCACTTAAAGCACCCATTGACCACTTTGAGTAACTTATAATCACATTATAATGCATTATAAAAGAGAACATTTATTAATATTATTCTAAAACTGCACATCTGTTCCACTTTTAATTCAGATATACTGCGCGTGTTTTTACAGTAATGTTTCATATTTGTATTGTATAGTTTTCAAGATGTTTCCATGTTAGTTTCTCTTACTGTGTTTATGCCGATACACCAAAGCAAATTCCTGTTATGTGAAAAGCAGTTGAGATTCTGAAAAAAATATTATACACTATGATCCAATCATATAATTAGGATTCATTACCTTATACATCTTTATAAAATGCTTTATAATGTGTTATGATTACTTTTATAAAGCTGCTATGTGTATAATGATACAGTGCTTTAAACACGTTGGGATGCATTATACGGATGTTTATAATGCCTTTTAGACATGGCCTTCATGGAAAGTGTTACCGAAAGTTCTTTTCCAAACTGAAAAGAGGCAGCATAAAGAGCATTCAGAATGATGTCATATGCTGTTATTTTGTCTTAGCGCTCTGTGCATTTGTACTCACACAGTG